>NW_008246138.1:190205-270213 GCF_000281045.1 Saprolegnia diclina VS20
GAGTTCGATATTGAATTGTGTATTGTCAGTTTGTGACACGGTGGGTGAAATGGTCGGTGACGAATGGCTGATAAATAAATAAAATTGAAAAAATAAAAGAAAATAAATCGAAAAAATGTAGAAAAGGTCTAAAATTGTCTGTAGGGCGTAAAAAGATGGTCTTACCCGGAATTGAACCGGGGGCCTTCTCCACGTCAAGGAGACGTGATAACCGCTACACCATAAGACCTCGCATATTTGCTAACCATTTTTAGCATTTTTAGCATTTTTAGCATATTAATCACGTTAATACTCCACTTTTATTTATCTAGCACGCACACGCTACAAAACACACCTCTGCAAGACATCCCACCACGTACGAACCAATCTTTTGCCATCACACGGGCCCGTGTTGACATCTTTTCCACCTGCTACGGTTGATTGGACAACCTCTTGGAGACGGTGCGAGTTGCCGATTGTTAGTCGACTACACATGTACTAGTAAAACGACGGGGAAACCAGTGGCTAACGACCGACAGCGAAATCTTCGCGCTGCGATCGTTCCCGCCGTGTACCGAGGCCGGGATCGAAGTGGCGTCCAATCGAAACAAAACAGACTTGAAGCGGGCGCTGGTGATTGCATTCGCCCCGCAATGTGCGCAGTACGCACCTGGAGTCGTTTCCAGGAGTTGAACCCGTGGCCCAGAACTTTTGCGCGCGCAAAAACGCACACTAATTCCTGACGACGGAGATGGTGTGCACCGTTATCCGGATTGCAACCCACTGTGCCATAGCGGGAAAGCGCGAGGGGCCCCATATTTGAGGCCAAGATGACGACGCCCGAGGTACATGAGCCGCCGCGACGAACGGCCGCAACCTCATCCGTGCCATGTGTAGAAGAAGCAGAAGTCCATCGCCGCCTTCTTCTCGCCTGTCACCCGGGCGGCGGCGCCACCGGCTGCGGCGAATTCCGTCGAGGCCCAGCCAACAGCAGCGATCGCAGCGACCAAGCCGACCGCTTCACCGACGCAGTGCAAGTCGTCGACGCCCAAGCGCACTTCGATCAAGAAATCGATCGAAGAAAGCGCCAAGCGAGAGGCTACGGTTGTCGCTGTGGCATCGGTCGCCACGACTCCGGTGCCCGAACCGGCGGATGCGGCGGTCCGTAGCACACCGCCGAGCCCAGAGATAGCGTCGCCAACCAACGAAGAAAAGGCCGCTCCGCCGACTTCGGGATCAGCCAATGCACCCATTGATGTGGCCATGGACAGTGACGATGCTCCCGTAACAGCAACGAAGAAGCGCCGCTCGGACCCTGCAAGCGAAGCCAAGGCACCTGCAAAGAAGCATAAGAGCAAGGCGCCGATACGCAAAGAAGAAAGCGACAACGACGAGACTGCCAGCGTCGAAATCGTCGACGAGCCGCCCGCGAAAGAGACGCGGAAGCGGACGCGGCCCGTGCGCCAAGCGGCCTCGGCTCCCAAGACCGCCGAGCCCGTCGAAGTTGTGTCCAAAAAGCCGACGCCGCGCGCCGCCAAAAAGAAGATTGTACCCGAGGTCGTGCTCGCGCCCGTCGTGCCACCGACACCCGTCGTCGTCTTGTCGCCGGCGCAGCAGCAGAAGCTCGACCTGTACCTCTCCAAGCTCCACGACGCCGAGCGTGCAATCCAAAGCGGCGACCCTGTCGCCCACGAAATCTACGGCCTCGCGCTCGACTCGCGGCTCGAGCTGCACGAAGCGCTCGAGGCCGAGTGCGCCACCGCGCTACGTTCTGAGAGCAGTGACGTCGCACTGGCGCTCAAGACGTACCTAGCGCGGTACGTGCAAGGTAGCATGAACGCGCTCTCAGTTCTCGTGCGTGGCATTCGTGCTGCCTGGGCGGTCCTCGCGCCGGACCACGTCTTCAACAGCGCGGCCGTCGAGATGGAGATCAAGGTCATGGCCGAGCGCATCGCGTACGGGGCCAAGCCGAAGAAATCCAACCTCTTTGAAGACACGACGCCTCGCGCGCTATACGTTTGGGAGGTCGGCAACCTCGACGGACGCTTTGGCGACGACGACTCGGTCAAGGTCATTCGCCGCATGCGCAAGCAGCGGAAGCGCACGGGCGCGTACCTCAAGACGCTCGACCGCATCGTGAGTATGCTTCAGGATGCCAAGGTCGACGACTCCAAGCTCAGCGTCGAGGAGGCTAAGGCCAGCAAGTTCCTCGTCTCGGTCGAGATGGAGAAGCAGCGCGCGCTCGAGAAGGAGCAAAAGGCGACGCTCGCCCTCGAGAAAGAGGAGATCAAGCGCAAGGAAAAGGAAGACGCGGCCGAGAAGAAGCGCTTGAAAGACCAAGCAAAGGAGGACGCCGAGGCCGCCAAGCGCCGACAGACGCTTGTCTCGTACTTTCAGCCAACGCCCGCCAAACCGGCGGGCGTGCCCGCGCCGCCAGTGACGGTGGACCTCTCGGATGTCGACGCTGATGCTGCGGCGCGGCTGCTTGCTATGGACAAGGCCCTTGGGCTTGCAGGGTCCACAGCATCGGGCGACGTGGCGGCGGTCGCGTCCCTTCGCAAGCAGCGTGCGCTGATCGTATCTGGGAGCTGGTCCAGTCGCCGCGTGCGGCACCCGACGCTTGGGCTCAAGAAGCTGCTGCAGTTCCATGAAAACTACCGACCCGCGTACTGCGGCACGTTCTCCAAGAAGACACGCGTACTGCGGCGCGGCCGGAAGCCGTTGGCGCTCGTGCCGTCGCTCGACTACACGATCGACAGCGACGACGAGTGGGAGGAAGAAGAGGTCGGCGAAAGCCTCTCGGACCAGGACAGCGACGACGACGCCGAGGACGGCGACGACGCTCTCGACTATGGCGACAAGTGGCTCGCGTACGAGGACGAAGTCGACTACGTGGACCGCGCACCGGACGACGAAGCGGCGACCGAGTCGCGCCACGTCAAGGTCTCGGACATGCCCAAGGCGAGCAAGCTCACGAAGCTCGTGCCGCGCATCATTGGCCCTTTCTACACACCGTCGTCGGCGCCCGAGCTCGCGGCCTTTCACATTGAGCTTCTGCATCCGATCGTCCTCGAGTCGCCGCTGCTCAAGAAGAAGGCGCCTGCTGTCGAGCCAGAGGCGACCCCGCCTGCGACCAAGGTCGTCGCCAAACCAACGTCTTCGACCAAAGCCGGCCTCACCATGTGGCTTCAAGCCGAGACGCCGTCGCAATGAACCTTTATATATTCCTACCGTTTTTACGCCTGCTTGTGACGATAGCCTTCGCCCTTCTCAAAGAGCTCGATGCGGTGGCCGAGGCGGCGCGCCCGGCGCAGGAACATGGTCTCGCTAATGGACGGGCGCTCGGCGGACCGTCGGGCTTTTTCGAGAAAGTCGTCGAGGTGCGGCGGCAGCTCCTGGCTCTCGATGGCTTTGGTCTTGGCGCGCGCGCCCGCGAGGAACCCAGGCGGCGCGAGTGCCTCAAGTTGGGCCGCAGTTGTGGGTTTGCGCGATCGGCGCATAAAGTCTTCTTCAAAGTCGGTGAGGCGCACGTCGTCGTTGTTGGCGTTGAGGAGCTGGTAGTCGCGGAGCCGCTCGGCGCGGGCGGCCGCCTCGCGGATGCTCCGAATGCGCATTTCAAGGAAGAGCACGACGAGCGCGACGACAAAGATAGTAAACCACCCAAGGTTCAGATAGTACACGGGGTTGCTCGTCGGATTCGCGAGCGTGAGATTCGCAAACGCGCAAATGGACGTCCAGACCGAAATGACGTAAATGAACGACTTGACGATGCTCACATACCTACTCGCGCGGTTCAGATCTGGGTTGGGTCAACGGGATCAAACACCAGATGGAGGACGTTTTGCAGACGAGCGTGAGACCAAAGAGGCCAATGTTCATAACCATGCCGATCGTGACCATGTACTCGCGGTAAAACGTAAAGAAGAGCGCGGCCACGATCGCGATCGTCTTGCCGAGCTGACTCGCGAGCACGATGATGGGCGAAAACTTGATGTCGACGTCTTCTCTCGGGAAGAGGACCTCGGCCATGCCGGCGCTGAGAACGCCGATCGGAAGAAAGAAGGTGAGTCCAACGAGCCCGATGAACGCGAGCCTAACGCCCGCGATGAGGGTTTGTCACGGGTTCAGAGCGTACGGGAGGTGGTCGGGGCTCCAGCACACGAGGTTGACGTCGGGATATGCGTACAAGAACGGCTGCGTGTGGGTGCACTGAGACGCCGCGTCTTGGAACTGGTCGCACGTGCAGCAAAAGAGGAACGATAAGAACGTATTGATGATGGCCTAGGCAAAACCATTTCCACGAGCACGATGATGAGACATGCAAAGCAGCGTCGTACGACAAAGAGGATGCTGCTGACGAAGGGCGGAAGATCTTTGGTGAGCCGTTTGTTGAGCTTGGGGTAGCTCTTGTGGAACTTGTTGGCGCACTTGAGCAGCACAAGGTAGGCAAACACGACCGTGATGGCGACGTACGCCTTGAGGTAGAGCACGTCCAGCGGCGCTAGTTTGAGTGCGTCGAGGTTGACGCCCGTAATGCCAAAGCTCCCGATCGCAGCAATAATCTTGGGCATGCGAAAGCCCGAGACCCTACCACGCGTTCGAGCACGAGTCGGTATACGGCGTGGAATACCATTTGACCGTCTTGCTGAACGGAATGGTGTTTTGCTGCACGAGCTCCATAAAGAGACCGTAGACCGCGAGGTAGTTGCCGTGGTAGCCAAGCACGGGGTAGAAGCGCACGGACTGACGCTCCTGAACCATCATGTTTTCGCTCTCTAGAGAAATTGGTCGCGACATAAGTCGCTACGATGATGGCGCATACGCTTGATGAGCTGGAGAATCGAGAGCACGACGAGAAGGTATATGACGACGAAGAAGCCGCCCATGAACCACTTCATAAAGTAGTCGACCGAGTCGGCTGCCGCGTCGAGCTGTGGCAAGACGACGCAAAAGAGCAGCAGCGGGACGATCCAGCCGATGGCCCAGAAGCTCCAGTGTTGCCAGAAGCGCAGACCCAAGCTCCCACTCTCCTTCATCCTATCATGCGCGCATGATGTGACTCAACCTCGCACCCCATTTCTGAAAAGTCTACCAGACGGTGCAGAGCTCTGAGACCGCCTTCATTGCGTGCTTGTAAATGACGATACTGTGCACAATGTCGGCTGTGAGCTTGGTGCGCGTCGTGTGCTTGGAGCGCAGGATGTCTGTCTCGGGCCACGAGTCGTCGAGCAGGTCCAGCTTGAGCTCTTCCAAGCGCCAAAACGTCAGGTTGAGAAAAGCGCGGAGCAGCCATCGGAGACTGCGCGCGTAGACGCGGCGGAGGCGCGGCGCCTTCTCGTCGTCCACTTCGAACGTCCATCGCGGAAAGAGGTTGCGTTTGATCTCATCGACGAGGTAGCCCCACGCCATTTGCTCCGACAGTGGGTCCTCAAGCACCTTGTCGGCCACCGGCAGCACAAACTCGGCGTACACAATGTCGGTCGGGTCCTTCTTGATCTCGTCGACGGTCTTGCGATCTTCTTTTTCGACATAGCCGCTCATGCCCACGGAGCGCGCGACCCACTGCTTGATCGCTCGGCGCGACGACCGGCGAAGGAGGCGGTGGCGTTTCGAGCGCTGGGGCTTCTTGATCACCGGGCGGGGCCGCAGCGGCAGCGTAATGAGCCCCGAGAGCTTTCGAAGGTCGCTCGCAAGGTGGCGCGAGTCGAGGGACTTGGCGTGCGAGACCGCGTCGGCGAGGGATCCGCACGTGCGCGCTTGTGAGAGCACAAACTCGAGGTGCAGGAGACGCGTGTGCTGCACCGGCGACAGAATAAACTGCCAGACGTTCACGGGCAGCGTCGCGTGCTGTACAATGTCGAGCGACACGTCCGCGCCCGTGTCGCGTCCAATGAGCGACTCGAGCTTTTGCCGAAGCAGGTACAGCTCGGCGTGCTCAAAGTGCGTCTCGAGCGTCGCGGCGTCGCCCGTCTTCAAAAAATTCCGAAGAAGCTCTTGCTTGGCGCTCGGCAGCGTCGGGCAGAGCCGCTCGACGAAGCGCGGCTTGGGCGCGAGCGTCCCGTCCGGCAACCGGTCGGTGCCAAAGACGCGCAGGTGCTTCCAGAGCAAGCTTGTGCTCGCGACCGCTTCGTGCATCGGCAGCGTGAGCAGCGAAGCCAGCGGGAAGAAGGACACGAGCGGTCTGTCCACGCCGTGAAACAAGTGGTTGGCGAGCGACATGCTCCGACGGCGCGCGACATTCGCCACCTCTGGCGCCGTCACCTTGGCCTTGCGATGTCGCCACGAAACAAACGCGCTTCGGATCGCCGAGAGCGTGAGGCACGGATGTTTTAACACAAACGAGACGCCCCGCCCGAGTGTGCGGAGCAGTGCGCGGATGGCGTCGCCGAGGCCCGCGGCTTTGAAGTGACCGACCATAAACTCATCCAAGCAATAGCTCGAGTTGTCGTCCTTGCGCATCGTGCGGGCAAAGAGGTAGCGCGCGCTGACCATGAGCGTCGCAAACGGCCCGACGCCGTGCGCTTCAATCGCTTCGCAAAACAGATCCGCAATCGAGGCGTCGGCCGCGCACGCTTGGCCGAGGCGCCGGCGGCCGTTGACGGCAAACTCGAGTCGGATGTCGCGCAAGACGGCTTCGGCGTGCGTAAACGAGGCTTCGTCGAGGAGACTCCCGAGCTTCTTGCGGTCGATGATGCGCTTGAGGATAAACAAGATCTTCTTCATGTTGTTGCGCATAAAGTGCCGCCGCTCGACGACGTTGATGTCGAGGCGCGCCTCCGGGAAGCGCACTTCGCGAAACTGAACGAAAATATGACCGAAGTACGACGCATCGAGCTGGTCGAGGACCGAGAGCACGGTGAGCGCCAGCGTCTCGAGCTGATTGACAAAGGCGGTGACGCGACGTAGCTTGGCGTCGGCGTGTGGCGTGCCGTTGGCGACGATGCCAATGTACATCTCCAGCACCATGCGGAGCACATGGTGGACAAAGGTCACGAGCCGCGCCGCGTGGTCAACCGCGTGGAGCATGTCGCCGATGCCTTTCTTGCGGTTGCGCACGAGGATTTCGCGCAGCCGGCTGTCGCGGTGCTGCTCGGTGAACTGCACGCAGTAGCGCAAAACGACGTCGAACGAGTCGTCGCTGAGCGTCTCGAGCTGTGTGATCGCATGCGTCGGGAGCAGCTCGCGGCACTCGGCGCTCAAAATGCCGGTTTTGATTCCTTTGACAACGGCCAAAAAGTACACGTGCTGAACGACGCGCACCGCGAACGCGTGGTCGCGCGCCGTGAGACGAAGCGCGCGCTGCACCGCCCGCTGCAAAATCAGCACCCGCGGCGTGTTCTGCACGCGGAACCCAATCGCGAGCACGTGCTGCTCGATGACGCGCCGGTCGACGCTCGCCTCGACGACTTGAGCGAGGAGCGTCGCGGCCAGCATCGTCGACTCGAGCCAGACGTCTTGGTCGTCGAACGGGAGGAGCGGCCAGAGCACGAGCTCGAGAAACGGCATGACATGCGGCGAGAGCGCGTTGGGGAAGAACGCGTGGTGGATCTCGGGCGGGAGTGACTCCGCAACGAGCAAGTTGGTGCGCAAAAAGCTCGCAATGAGCACAAAGAAGCGCAGAATCGTCGCGATCTTCTGCGGGTGCGTGGTTCCGTAATAGCGTGTGTACAGCACGTGGGCGAGGCGGCCCACGAGGTCAAGTCCTAAACCGTTCAAATGAGCTCGCATCCGAGTTGCCATATTAGGTACCTCGGTGGCGCACAAACTTGTAGCATGAGCTCGAGTGCTCGACGAGCGTAAGGATCGCCGCTGCTGCGTGCTCGATGCTCGCGTCGCTCAGGTGCGCATTCGTCTCAAAGTACCGCAAATGGTCGCTGACAAAGCGCTTCTTGGCCAGAATGCGCGCGTGGGCGGGCCAAACCTTGGAGAGCGTCGCGTGCAGCTGCAGGTGGGTGCAGCAGAGGTGGTCCTGCTTGCGGTGGAAACCGCAGAGGTACCGGACGACACCGCCCAGCTCGAGCAAGAGCATGTTCATGTACGTCTCGGCTGTCGACTGCGAGAGGCCCGCAGCCACCATATCGCCAAGACTTAGAAGAAACGAGGTAGCTTCCTTGTGCCGAAGACAAACGCTGGGGCGGTCACGGTCGGGAATTAGGTCGGACGAGAGACCGTAGATGCGCAGCATCTGGAGCAGGTACATTGCGTGCTGCAAGTACGTGTGGTAGGTTGCGTGGTCGGGCGACGCGGCTTCGCCGATGGCCTTGAGGCAGGCCATAGCGTGCGTCGGCGTGCTGTGGGCGCCGCCGTAGTGCGTGAGGAACGCCACAAAGCACCAAAGATGCAAGCTCGGGTCGCAAAAGACGGCGTCGTGCTTGCAGAGCTCGCCGAGCAGCTCCGAGATGAGGTCGACCTCGACGACCATCGCATTGTGCACGCAGAACGAGAGCACGTCGCCGAGCGGCCCCGAGAGGTTGGCCAAGTCGCAGACCATTTCGTCGGCAATGTCCAAAACAAGCGTGGTCGTGCTATCAAAGACGGGCTGCGACCGAGATGCCGTAAAGACGTTCCCAGCGTCGAGGGGCGCCACCGCGTACGTGAAGGCGACCGCAAGATCTTTCCGGTGCTCGACCGACGCAGTGCACGCGATCGCAGAGACTTGGACGCTGCAGAAGAACGACTCTTCGATCACTGCGTCACTGTTGGGGAGGTGGTAGCGTCGGTGAATCACCATTGTCGGCGCGTCGGGCGGCATCTGCAGCACGTACGTGACCTTGAGCACGCGGCTGATACGGCTCTCGAGGCGGAGGCGAAAGGTCACCCGTCGGAAAATGGTCGCATGGTCGACGAGGATCGCGCTGCGGCTGCTCGACGTGACGTTGGTCTCGGTCAAGAGAAGACGCGCGAGGTGGAGCGGGTTGTAGCACAGCGCGTTGCTGGGCGACAGTAGGTTTCTCGCCGTCTGCAAGAGCGCTTGCAGAATGTCCACAAACACCGGTTCGTTCATCCAGCTCAGAAACGCAAAGAGGTCGTTGGTGTAGAAGACGCTTTTCACGCTCTCGTGGCGCGTGATCGCACGCAGCAGCTGCGCGCACTCGTACTGGCACCGCGACGACGCGACGCGAATGCGCTGGAGCAGCGTCTCGACGGCCAGCGTGGTTTCAAACACAGCGGCGCTGTAGTCGCCGACGTGGCAGCTGAGGTGGTATAGCGTAGCGAGCGCTTCGTTCTGGAGCCGCTCGTACACGTCATTGTTCGCGGGAACGACCGCAAATGCAACGCGGTACGACACGTTGGCGAGGCGGCTGTGGTGCGCCCGCGTCGCGTCCGTGAGTGGGATGTAGATCGTCGCGTAAAAGACCCGCAGCGCCGTGTGCAGCAACTCAAACACGTTGCCGACAAGCGGCGCGCGCGCATGCGGCATCGCCTCGGCAAACGACTCGGCGCAGCGCGCGAGGAGCTCAAAGTAGCTCGGGATCGCGCCGCCGACCTTGTGCCGAAAGCACTTGAGGCGGTTGAGCGCATGCCGCTTCGGGTGGTCGATCGGCAGGTGCGCGTCCATTTGGATATAACTCGCCTTGCGCAAGAGCAACCTGCGCTTGCTCGTCGTGCGGTCCTCCTCCTCGTCGTCGTCGTCGCTGTCCTCGGTCGCCGGCGTCTCGAGCAAGAGCATTTCGACACTTGGGTCGGTCGCAAAACCCACGATCGCCACCAGAAGCGAGCTCGCTGTGTACGCAATCTAGACACGAACGCTTGCTTTTGACATCACAGAGGCGGTTACACACCTCAAGCTCGAGGCAGCCCATGGCCGCAAAGAGCTGCACAACGAGGCGGCTCCCGACGGTGATGTTGCGAAACACGTCGTTGTGCACCTCGAGGCGTTCGAGACACGCCAGCGCCGCAGCGCCTGTCGCGGCAACGACAAGCGGAAACGGCTCGGTTCGCTGGACCACGTGGTTGCGATGGCGCGTGCCGATCGTGACCTCGAGGAGGCTCATGATGAGCTGCACGAGCGACTCGGGCGAGGCGGCGCGGCACCCACGGAGGTACTCTCGATGTCGCACGTCGCAACACAGCATCAGAACGAGAGAGATGGCTGCGCACTCGGCCTCGCGCGAGTCGCGAAGCTTGAGCGCTTCCGTGAGAACGACGAGGTGGGCCATGGCTTCGAGCGAGTGGACAGTCGCTTTCGCATGCTTTGCAGAGTCGTCCACTGACGGCGGCGGGAAGAGGTGCATCTCAAGCGCTTGCTTTCCCGTGTCGTCGCGACACATGAGGTGCAGGACCTGGACCGCCTTGGCCCGGAGCTCGACCTCGTTGTCGAGCTCGAGACACTGCAGTACATGCAGCATGAGCGCCGCCAAACTCGCGTGCGTCTCCAGATCTTGCCGAAATACAGCATCAAGCAGCGTCATAAAGTGCACGTTGGACTTGTGCAGTGCGGCAGGACGCTCGGTCCGAAGAACGCGGAGGATGAGACCGATAAAGCCGTGGGCAACCACAACACTTAGCGATTCCGGGGCGCGGCCAAGCGCGGCAAGAAGGCCACACGTGGTTTGCAGCAAATCGAGCCAGCCCAGCGATGGTGGATAGGACGCATGGCGTTGTGGCGGCTCGAGGCCCAGACTGACCTCGAGATGGTACAGAAGATCCGACCGACTGGCCATCATGGTTGCCTGGAACAACGCCGACCCGCCGTCATCCAGCACGACCAGCCACAGCATCGCAGTTGCCTACACGGTCATCAGACCCTTTGTATGCATCGTGACGAAGCTTACGAGTTTGCGTAGGGCAAGCGACTCGCACGACCCTGCGAGGCGGAAGAGGAGCAGCAAGAGCGGCTTGCTAGTCTGCACAAGCTGGGCTGCTAGCGTCGAGCCGGCCGTCGCCGTCGCTGCAAAGAGCTGCTGGAGCCACTCAACACTGGTCTGCGCATCGTCGGTGTAGAAGAAAGCGTGTGTCACAACCATCGCCGTGCGGTCCAGGCGGGTTAGAGAGGACACACCCAACGTAGCAGCGTCCAGTCGTTCGAGACATTCGATCGCGAGCGCAAACTGGCGCCGGCCGTCGAGCCCCAGCGGTGTAAACGTGTGGCCAAGCTTTGAGGGTGGGTTGACAGCGCATCGTCGAAATGATTTTCGCGGCACCGCGACAGTCCCCCGCTTGCGGTCCACGAGGTGCGGTCGTGGCGGCGCTGTCGTTGTGCGCCGGACGCTCGTGTGATGGAGCAAGAGGCGCAAGAGTGCTGCGTTGCTGTGTCGCAGAAGCTGCACGACGAGGACCTCGGCGCCCTGGTGCGTCGCTGCCAGCACCGCCTTGTTGCTGAGTGGCAAGACGTGCGCATCGTCCATGTGCTCGGCGGCGTAGACGGCGTCGCCGCCATCCAGACCCATCGGAATCAGCACTGTGAGCACCGGAGACGCGACGCTATGACTATGCTCCAACGCTGGCACGTCGACAGCGTCCACGAGCGATTGCATGGCTGTGCGAATCTCCAACACAATCGCGGTCGCGATGGCTCGAAGAGACGGCGCATAGCTGGGCATGTGCAGAAACGCGTGCAGAGCGAGGAGCGCCGCATGCCGGCTCCACCCGTGCGGCTCGAGAAGCGCGGCGACGCATCGCTCGAGAACGAGAGACCATGGGACTTGCGCTGCGTCACTGGGCGACGTCACATGCGCGAGGATGTCACGGACGTACATGGCAACAAGCTCGAGGTAAATCGAGGTCGGAATCGCATCCAGCGTTTCGAGAGCGTCTCGGAGGCTGAGATAAACCGGCGTGCCCACAAGATGCGAGCCTGCCGCCGCCACGAGCGACTTGATAACGACAAACGCATACAAGTTGATGTTGCCGTCGTGCGCGGGGAAAACGTGGCTTTTGAAAAAGCTGCTCCATGCCTCGGCAAGCGTCAAGAGACACGGCACGAGGGCCGGCTGCATGAGGTGTTGCAGCACCCGCATGGCTGCGTACGGCACGCTTTCGTGGCGAGGCACCTCGACGTCCGAGAGCTCGTCGTGCAGGCGGTGCAAGAGGTGGCGCACCAGCGGACCACCGCACGCGTCCCAGTGAGCGACAAGGACATCGCAGAGCGCTGGTGCTGACGTTAGCAGCTGGTCGAGGCACGTGAGCCAAGACACACGGGCGTCGTGATAGAACATCGAGGTCACCATGGCAGGCGCTATGAGCGCCAGTAGCAGTCGGACACGGAGGTCGCCCGGCAGTACCACGTCGATACCGAGCACGCGCAAAAGACGCACAATCGCAAAGCACGCGCTCGGGGCGCACATCTCGGCCTCAATGTGCTCCAAGCAGCGCTTGGGCCAGCCAACGGCCACCGCATGCTGCGCGAGCCAAAACGACGTCGCCACCAGCGCTTGCACAAGCTGGAACAAAAGCCGTTTACCTTGCGCCCCGAGAGTCGCAAGACCCAGCAGCGCCATAAGGTCAAAGAAGAAACCGCGACCGAGTCGCTGCAGCGCTAGGCACACCTCGATGTTCTTGTCACAGAGCACATGGAGGCAGCGCAGTCCCTACGTGTCGTTGTTGAGCTTGCATGGAAGATCCCATCAACGTACGGCAATGGCGGTCTCCGGTGGCAGAAGCGGAAGCAGTCGCAACATGTGTTGCACGAACGCCAGCAGCGTCGGCCGCTCAAATGATAGAACGCGGCACTTGAAGGCGTACTGCAGCACCTCCGACCACTCGACGAGGAGGTGCGTGGCGACGGCCACCATCTCGGACGGTAGCGAAATAACGGCATCGACAATCCACGCGACCACGTCGCCAAGGAGATCGAAGACTGGTCGATGCTTGAGCAACCCTTGGAGAGGGTCTTGCTCGACGACAAGCCGCACGAGCCGAATGACGTGCAGCATCGCGCCGAGGTTGAGGTTGGCATCGTTCCAGGCGACGAAGGCATAGTTGGCGTCTTCGGTGGCCGCCAGCGCCGCCCATTTCATGCGGTCCGGTAGATGACGGAGGCACGCGCACACGTGGTCGGCCACCATTGTCACAGTCAAGAGCCCTCGGATGGACGCGATGGGGACCAAGTGGACGAGGAATCCCAAAAACATACAGCGGTCCGCGGCCGTCGCCGCCGCTCGCGCGACGAGGCAGGCCGAGTACGTCTCGAGGCCGAGGCCTTCCTTTATAAAGAGCGTCGCGGCGTCGTCCGAGCTATCGCGGGCCTGCGCTTCCCAGAGCCAAAGCACTCGAAACACAAGCGCGTTCACTTCGTCAAGGCCCACGAGGAGCAGCAGTCGATAGAGACGGGGTCGCGCTGGCAGCACGGCACTCAGAGGCTCGTTCTTTCCGACGCAGTACTCTGCAATGGCGATGAGAAGGCGCAGGACGGCGGGCATGTCGCGAGCTTGCGCGCTCGCATCCAGTGCCAGCGCACAAAAGTATCGGCACCACTGAGGGTGCGCAACGACCTCCCGAGCGACCGAGTCCTCGAGGCAGAGCGCCGCAAGGAGGCAAAGTGTGTGGCTATGAACGCTCCGCTTGACCTCGACGCTCAATTGCATCGCGGTCGGCTGCTGCGGTGGGTACAAGAGCTGCATCCAGCTGCCCCACCCGAGTTCACTGCGCGTGGCGCCTTGAGAGTGCGTCCAGACAATCTGCCGGGTACGCGCGTCGGCCGTGACGCAGCTGAGGAGCTCCAAAATCCGGGCAAGTACGAGCCCCCACGTCTCTAGCTCGGTCGTTGCGGGCGGGTGCTCGAGGTGGCGAGCGTACAAGGACGCGAGAAGGGCCATGTGCGTCGGTGTGAAGTGGCTTCGTCCAAGCGTCGATTGCGCAAAGATGCTTCCGAGGGCCTGCAGTGCTGTGCTCGTCTCGGGGCGCTGCCACGACTCACCGTCGACGTAGCGAAAGAGCACATCGGGCAGCCCCACGGAGCTGAACGCGTCGGCATTTCCAGGGTGCACCGAGAGCGACCGAATGCAGCGGAGCGAATTGGCAAACGCAGGGGCGCTCGGCGTCGAGGCCAGCGTCGCTAGCCCGTGGCGGACGTCGACCGACGAGCTATCTCCAACCACGCGCCGGGCGTTGGCGGCGTTGCCGTGGCAGAGTCGCCAGAGGCAATCGAGGTAAATGTCAATGTTGCCACCGCCGAGACCGATCTGCAGCACGAGGTGCGCGACGAGGTTGGTTTTCTGGCCCAAAAACACGCGGTACTTCGCGTCTCTGGACGCGTCGATCGTCGAGTACGTGAGCATGTTGAAGAACGCGATGAACTTGCGGGCTTCTTCGTCGGTCGCCGACCCGAGGCGCGCGACCATCTGCAGAAGCGTATTGTCGAGCGTCGCGTGGAAGCCGGCATGGGCCCAGATGGCAGCTTTCGTCGTCGTGTCCTGGCAAAACAGCAGCACGAGGTGCAGGACGTCGGGCAAGACGGACGCCGGGCAGCGGCCGATAAGCTGTGCGCACGCAAAGTGGAGTCCGCCCGCCGTAAAGACCCCCATGAGGTCGGGGACCACGAGGTCGTGCAGGAGAGCTGTGACAGCCTCCACGAGCCTCAAGTCAGTCGACACCAAGAACGACCGCATCGACGAAAAGTGTGTCAGGCGCCATGTGCTCGGAATCGTAGAGCGGGCGACGGGGACGAGCGCATAGATCTGACGCAAGAGCGCGAGGACCGTCGTCGCAACCGCAGGCGTCACGCACCAGAGGTCCACGGCGTCGAGGATGCCGTGCAGGACAGAGCTTGGCGCAAAACGATCGAGGCGGAGGCTGTAGAACGTCTGGGCCAACGTCGGCTCGGCGGTCATACTCCGCAGTGCCTCGAGCGCCGCGACGACCAGCGACATGTTGAGCGTCGAGAAAGCCAATGACACGAGCGCATTCATGAGACCCGTGTCCGTCACAAACGAAGCCGCAAACGTAGCGCTGCCTGCTGCGAGGTGCTCGAGCGTCTGGATGCCGTATACTTGAAGCTGGCGCAAGTCGGCGTCTTCGCGACAAAACGCGGCAATGCGCGGCGGCACATCGACCGGCATGCCGTTGCTAAGGACGTTGACCATGGACGAAATGTCATTCGAGAGGAGCGTGCGGTCCGACGCCGGGAGGTAGTACTCGTGCTGCTTTTGCGTCCAGAGAAACACGGTCGTGTGCGGCGCGCAGTGCTTGATGATGTACTTGGCCTTGGCGTACGGCTCGATGCGGCGGTCGGTCGTGAGCCAAGACGGACACCACACAATGTCGCCTGGCAGAAACGTACGCTTCCACGCACGTGCGTTTGGACACCGGAACGCAAAGATGCTGTGGCGGAGCTCGATCCGGACCTCGCCTTGGTTGACCACTACCATGCACGTCTCGAGCTGGTCTTCGTGAAACGGCGTCGGCACCGGCATGTGTCGACCGAGGGCACCAATCGCCTCGAGCGACAAGCTTCGCAGCAATAGGCTCTTGCGCAAATACCCAAAGAGGCCATGGAGCGTGCGCTGGCGGCGCCAGAGCGCATGATCGTCCAAGGACTGCGTTGCGCGCCGCACGGTGCGGTTGAGCTGCGCCTGGTTCTCAATGAGCGCCCGGCAGATTTGCTGCACAATCGGCAGCCGCTTGGGCGCTGCCCTCTCAACACTCGGCAACTGCTGTAGCGTGCTCCATACGGCACGCGCGACGGCCGTGCGCTCTTTTTCATCGACGGCACTCAGATACTCGGCGCGGGTGAGCACATAACCCTTCTCGCCGCCACTCGTGTGGCTCACCAAGAGTGCGTTGAGGCGCGCGACAAGGTCCACGACGACGAAGCTCTGTCGGTCGTGGTCGGCGCCAAGGCTCAGACCCGTGAACGACTCGCGCTCGACATAGCGCTCGATGAGCCAGAGCGGCACATTGGCGCAGCGGCCGTCGCTCAGTACGGAGAGCGTCTTCGAGTCGGCACGCGAGAGGGACTCGAGGCCGCGCGAGAGCTTGACGAGTGTCGTGTGCTTGAGCAAGTGCAAAACCCGCAGCGTTGCGAGCGCGCTAAACTTGCGTGCATCGATTGTTGTGCTCGATTCGATGAAAAAGTACTGGCCCTCGTGCTCCGTGACGATCTGTCCAAAGAGCGGGCGCAAGATCTCGAGGTGCGACAGGACGACGCTCGCCTCGCGATTGTTAACGACCGGTAGCACTGCGTTGTGGGCCTGCAGCAGGTACAGCGCATTGCAGGCTTGGGGCGTCGTGACGAGTGCCATCACGACACCCATGGAGGCTTGCTTGATTTCCATTTTGGTGTGCGCCGTGAGCACAAGGAGACGACTGAAGAGACGCAAGTTGCTCGTCACTGCGTCCCGAAGCGGCAGCTCGCGACTGCACTCTAGACTCTGCCGCATGAGATCCAACGTGAGCTTGAGAATCGTCACGCGGGAGGGCACGACGGGCACATCGTGGAACTCGAGCTCGAGGTCCAAAGTCTCAAGCAGCGTCGCAAAGCCGCCGAGGTACACAAACCAATCGATGAAGCGGCTGTCGATTCGAACGAGGGCCGAAATGACGCCGAGACCGAACGGCAGCATGGTCGCCTGCGCCACGTCGGGTGCAAAAGACGTTAGCGTGCGGGGCTTGGCGCGTTCGTTGCTGGTCCACGTCGTTGGGCACCGAGCAACCACGAGCCCGTTCAAGCACTCGCGCGCGCGTGTCGGCAGCTCATACTCCATCGGGTCGACATCGAGTGGGGCGTCTTCCGGCGGCGGCGGCGGTAGCACAGCGACGAGGTACTTGCTCAGAGTCTCGATGCACAAACTGTCTTGTACGAACGCGTGCAAGAGCACAAACCCGCGCATGCGGCACGAAAAGGCGTTGGTGGAATTCGCCGCCTTGGCAAAAAACCGGTGCGCGGTCGCCGAGACGGTCTCAAACATGGCGAGGTTGTGCAGCTGTGGGTGCGAGTGTACGACGTCATGGACAAGCCGAATGTACTCAAGCTCGACGTCCATGAGCCACGCGGACGACGCCGCCGAGGTCGCACTGCGCCCGTCGGGTGCGCAGACCATGAGAAGGCGCAGTAGCAAGTCAATCTGAACGCTCGAGAGCGCCGACAGTTCGCCTCGACGCATGCAGTTGCGAAAGAGCTTTCGAAGCACTTTCCAGAGCGAGGCCGACCCGGGCACGTGGTCCAGATGCCCGTGGAATGCATACTCGCGGAGGTCACTCGGCACCGGATGCTCGGTGGCGAAGAAGACAGGCACGTCGCGCGGTGGCAGCGGTCCCCGGGGCGTTAGCACACTGGGAATACTGGGCGCGTCACATGGCGTCGGCATCGGCGGGAGCTTGGTGTGGATTGCAAGGAGGTCCGTGAAAAGGCGCAGCTCGTTGTGTTCGCCGTAGAGCGTCTCGTACACGATATCGAGTTTCTCGTCGATCCCCGCCAGCGACGAGAGGTCATCGCGGTTCATGTTGTGGAGGTGCGCGCGCCATGTTGCTCCAATACGGCGAAACACAGCTGCCACTGGCTCCTTGCTCGGCGTCGTCATAGCGGCAATCGATGAGTTTTTGCGCTGTGCGAGACTCGGATGGCGCGTTGAAGCATCGGAACTCATAGCGTGTCGAAGACCCTTGTGGTGGGAAAAGAGGAGGTGCGCGAGGGCATCGGCAGCGGCCATGCGCATCGTGGTTTCCGCGTCAAAGCCGGGCGTCGCTGGCAGCGTGAGCGAGAGCAGCTGGCCAAGGGCCGCGAGCACTCGGTCGCTGAGGTGTTCGTGGATGTACGGAGAGAGCTGCTTTCCAAACGCGACTGTGTTGCGGTAAAACATGAGCACATTGTGAAGGCACATCGTGTCCGAGACGACGTCGTCGCGGCTCAAAAGCGTGCCCGTGAGGTGCATCGTGCGACGAAAGGTCGGGTGGTGGAGCACGACCTCGGTCGAGGCAAGACGACAGAGCACGAGCACGCACGCACGTACCATGTACGGTACCTTGACTTGACGCCTTTTCGACTAAGAATAAGAACGACCCTTTTGAGGATCGGGTTTCGTACTCGTCGTTGATGATCGCAAAGACAAAGCTAGAAAACTCGAGCGTCACGCCGAGGTACTCGCGAAGCCCGTCCTCGGCGCACAGCTGCCCCAGAATGACGATGGGGTCCAGCAACGTGGCTTTCGACAAGAGCAGCTTGGGGTGGTGGACGTTGGCGCAAATGTCGCGGAGCTTCTGGAGCGCCGTGAGGCTTTGGCTCGCGAGGGGGCGCGTCGAACCCTCGAGAAAGTCGCACCGAAACAAGTGATTGAAGCACGCACTGCGAAGCAGCCGAAGGGTGTGGAACACGATCGAGTCGGCGTCGCGCTCGGGCGCCGTCATGTAGCTCGCACCGTGCGCGACCGAGATGCGCTTGGCGAGTAGCAGCCATCGGCAAATGTGCGCACCGTTTGCCTACGTTGGCGTGAGCAACATGCACGCGCCTTGGCTAGCGCACCTTGCGGAGGAGATCGGATGGAGCGCAGAGTGGACACCCGTCGCGCGTCGCGCAGCGGCAGCCGTGGACTTCGCTGGACTCGCCGTGCACTTCCAGTATCATTGTCAACAGCTTGAGGTACTATCATCCATCGAGACATGTTAGCCGCATGCTGCCGATCGCACGTGCAGTACGTATTTGTAAATTTGGTGCAAGTGGCGAGAAACCTTGAGCTCTTCGGTCTTAGGAAAGAAGATCTTGAGCAGAAGCCGCTGTTTCACGGTTCGAAACTTGCGGTACTGAGACGTCCCCGGGGTAGTTGCGTCGTTCTCGTCTTCGTCGAGCACTTCGGCGCTACTGACGTCGTCATCCTCGTCGTCGTACGCGGCTTGGGCAGCAGGACCGCTGTTGACCATTTGCAGCTCGTAAAAGCTACCAAGCACGTGGCAAATATGCTTGATCGCTTGCGGCGCCGACGTGCCGAGGTACGCAGCAATGGCCGCCTCTTGCGACGCGAGGGTGAGTAGAATACACGCCAGATCCATAAGCTCGCCCAACGTAGACTCTTGGCTCAGGATCTTGACGATCGTATCGATGCGCGAGAGCTGCAGAAAGTGCGGCGCGCTGTCGCCCTTGCACACCAACTTGGCGAGCGCCGCGCAGAGCTAGAAAAGACATCAGAAGTCGTTCAAGGTCGTATAGACGTACCATCGGCCGCAGTGGTGTGTGCAAGTTGGGCTGGTCGGTCGTCGTCGCCTTGGTGTCGGGTGAGATGGTCGCAATCATGTGGCAAATGGCTTCGACGAGAAAGTCATCGTTGACGCAGTTGAGCAAGTCAAGCTGGATAATGAGTCGAATGAGAATGTCCATGAGCAGCTGCGCGTGCGCTTTCGACGCTTCGTCCTGCATGAGGAGCTCGAATTTGGTAAAGAGCCCGGCGAGGATCGGGCGTGTCTCGGGTGCGTCAAACGTTTGCGCGAGCGCCCGTCGCTGCTTCTTGTTGATGTAGATCATGGAGATTTCAAAGAGCAAGTAGACAGCCTATCCGCTCCGAATAAGATGGATGAATGCCACCATCGGAAAACGAGACCTCGATCTGGAGCTTGATGTGGATGTGGCCAAAGAGCAGCACCACGGGCATGCGGCCGTCAAAGAGCATGCGCGCAAGGCACGTGTTGATTGCATACTTGCGCAGGAGGAAGCGTGCGCAGCGCAGCGCCTTGATTTGAACAGTCTCGGACGTCGTTGGGTCGAGGCAGAGATGGTATAGCCGGTCAAACTCGGGCCGCTCAAAGTACACGTCAAAGTTGTGCGTTGGTGCAAGCGGAATCAAGTGCCGGATGCCGCAGAGCACTTGGACAAGCACGGGTGGGTCCTTTAGCTCGTGCAGCAAGCTCACAAAGTTGTCCTTGGTCCGTTTCTACACCGCTCGCGTCAACACCTCGCTGTAGACGACGGTGAAAATTACCTCAAACTTGGTGATCGCGTCGTTCTCGATGGACTCGGTCTTGGCAACGACGCGAATGCACACTGCAATGAGCCGCAGTAGCTGGAGCAAGGCGCGCATCTCGCGACTTGCTTTGTGCTTGACGTCGTACAGGAGGTTGGCGCCGCCCACTTGGCGTGTCTCCTCCGAGTTGTCGACGGTCGGGTCCGGGCCCAGCTCGTCATCACCGTCCTCAGCGAGGCGCAAGTGACGTGTCGACGCCTTGTCTCGCTGCTGCTGCACCATGATGAGCAGCTTGTTGTAGCCAATTTCCGTCAAAAAGAATCGAGCAATATTGGCGTCCTCGATCAGCGTCGCGAGCACGGCGCAAGCGTACTCGGCCACAATCGGGTCCGTGCTGGCGGCGGCGTCGCCGAGGACTTTAAGCTTGGCGCAGCTGAGAGCCACTGGCTTTGATCCGTCGTCGACAAGCGCACGCGTCAACACGGAGATACTCGTCTTCAACGGCGCAATGACGAGCGGCTGCGGCGGCGCATCCGAGAGGTCTTCCTTGAGAAACCACGCCTCCTTGCCTTTCGAGATAAGCACGAGCCCCCAGAAGAGCTCCAGCGCAAACTGCTGGCCGAGCGAGATCAAGTTGGCCGCGGGCTTCTTGGCGTGCACAAATCCAAAGAGCTTCTTTAGAAACTGCATCAGCGTCTGCTGCTCCCAGATTTCGTTGAGCGACGCGGCGCGAAACGCTGCAAACACAATGTTCTTGAGCGCAAAGCAGTAGGTCGCGACAAAGTACTCTGGCGGCGTGAGCTCCTCCGCAATAAAGTAGCCCTGTTTCAAATGTCACCACCATCTAGCTTCGTAAAGCGTACCGCAATCGACTGGGCGACGACAGTGACCTCGCGCGACTCTTTGATCGCGCCAACGCTCGACGTCATGCACGAAAGCGCGCACATGAGGATGAAATACAACGTTGACGTGCGGTCGTCTCGGTCACCAATGCTCGCCTCGAGGTTCTCTTCCCACTCGAGCAAGTGGTCCTGCTTGGAAACATCGTCGCGGGCGCTGCCAGGATCCGTTTCGATCGCCACCATCTGCAATCGAAGCGACGTGAGAACGCGCGTCATGTCGTGCACGGGGCGCTTGCCCGCGACGGGTGGCGGCTCGAAGACGTCGATGGCGCCTTGGCGGTTCACGAGCCCCACGTAAACGTCGAACCCGTTGGACCGGCTCCGGTTGATCCGCGCAATGCTCGCGTACGAGTGCTTGAGCACGCGCCGCATCGTCTGGTCGCTTACAAAGCTGGCGGCGGCGCCGTGGAGCGAAATGTGCGTGCAGAGAAGCGCGGCGATCCAAATGCACAGCTGCTGCTTGGTCGAAATGAACGGCGTCGAGACCGTCTCGTGCAAGTCGAGCACCTTGGCTAAGAGGTTATCTTTGGTGCAAATCAGCGCGATCGTCGGGTCGTAGCAGAGGCAAATGAGCCCCATGAGCGCGGGTAGCTGTAGTGCGACGAGCGCCTTATCGAGCTTGGCATCGAGAAGATTTACAAAGAGCATGAGAAGACTGGGCATCCGCCCGTCGAGGTCCGTGGCTTTGGTAGCCAGCGCCAAGCTCGCATGGTGCTCGTCCGCGATAAGTGCGAGTAGCTTGGCGCCGCGAAACACCTTTTTCGACAAGTCCATGTCCGACCACAGCGTCGGGACGATGTCCATCATGTGCGGTGTGACAGCGTCGACGAGGAGCAGCGAGAGCTCCGTCACAGTCGCGCCGTAGACGCCGACGGCAACATGCGGCACCTTGCGCAGAAGCCCGAGGTGGAGGAGGGAAGCGAGGACGCGCAAGATCTCGACGTTCAAATGCGGGACTTTTCCGCGCGAGTAGAGGCCGATGAGCGCGGTGGGCACGACGTCGAAGAACTTGACGAGACTATCAAGGATCTTGATGCGGCGCGCGAGGAGGTAGATCGTGCGCAGCAAGCGGGCTTGAAGCCCCGACGTGTCGCGCAGCAGCTGAATGTAGAACATCTCGAGCGGCCGCAAGAGCCCGAGGACGCCCGCCATGTCGTGCTCCTGGGCCCAGCGGACGCCGACTTTGGTGCCTATCAAGTCCAAAAAGAGCGACGTCATAGCCTCGTAAACGTCGCTCGTCCTAGACACAATCGAGTTGCTTCCACTGCCGAACCATGCATGTAGTACCAGTGGCGGTTGCGGGGGCAGCCGCAGCTGCATTGAATCAGATACGACACCATGTGCTTGTCCTTGGCTCCGAGGAGCACGTCACCGAGCGCTTGGAGAATGACGCCCGTGTACACTTCGAGCTCGTCGCTCTCGATGCGCGGCAGTATGTACGTTGTCCAAAGCGTGTGGTGCACGATGAGCGCGCGGCTCGGTCCGCACATCTCGCGCGTCAGTAGCACCTGCCGAATGAGCGCTTCGCAGACGGTCTTGGTGGTCTTGCCGTCGACAAACGCGGTCGTCGAGAGAAACGACGGCGCCGACAGCATGTCGTGGAGCAAGCCGAGTCCGTCGCAATCGACAAAGCATTTCTACACACCAGTCCAATGCTTGGAAGAAAGCCGCGCTGCCCACCTGCTTTTGCGTGAGCGGAGGCAACGCCACGACGGACGAGAGACTTGGGACGGCCGGTGTGGCTGGTTTTGGCGGCGCCAAGAGATGCTGGAGCAAGCGCAAGGTTCCTGCGGCAATAAACTCAACGGTCGACTGCACCGCGGCCGTCGATCCGTCCTTGTCGACGCAATCGTTGTTGGCGCGCTCGAGGATCCGCAGTAGCAACTGCACAATGTCGGGCGTCAGAAGCGAAGGGTTGTCGCCAATCGCGGCAAAGATCTTGTCGAGTGCTATTTCCATGAGGTCCTCGGCGTACCGCGTCGTGAGCCGGCTTTCGACGAGTGCATCGTAGAGCGGTCGACCTCGCGGCAGGCGATCCCACGCGTGCTGGCGCTCGCCAAAGAGGTTTTGCGTCATAAACTGCAGTCCTTTCTGCAAAAGAAAGATGCTCACGGCGGCGGCCGGCATCACACCGAGTTGCACGAGCGCTTGGTTGAACGCGTTGTTCTCGTGGCGCCCCGTCGTGCTCGGACGGTGCGTCACCGTAGCGTGCCGCGTCGACGACGCCACCTCCTGGTAGAAGCGAATAGAAACGCGCAGGAGTTGGTCCGAGACGGCAAACGCCACGGCGACCGACTGGACGTCCGGGTGGTGGAGAAAAAAACTCAAATTCGTATTCGCGAGCATTTCCGGGGTCAAGACCGCGTCGGTTGCTTGCCGAATGTTGAGGCCGAACGCCACGTGCACACGGAAGCCATCGGGGCTCTTTTGCTGGCGCCAGTTGAGCAAATACGTCCATAGCCGAACGACCTCGTCCACGTACACGGCGTGGAGCTGCTCCCAGTCCAACGGGGTGGGTTCGCCGTCAGCGTCGTCTTCGTTTTCGTTCATTGGCTCAGACACGATCGAGAGGTCGGGCAGCGTTGATAGCAGCACAAACTCACAAAGAAGCTCGTGCTCGCCCTTGAAGAAGTAGCGCTGCAGCGTCGTCGACGGAATGTCGACTGCACTGTCCCAGCGCGCGCGGCGTCGCGTGGCATCTGAGGTGCTCAGCGCGGCGCACTGGGCGTGCGTTGCGAGACAAAACTCAGACTGCAACATGACCCGCGGCAGGTGCAGTCGGGTGCGCTCAATGTTGACCTTGTCGAGACCGAGCCGCGGCTGCAAGGCGCTCACGAGGTAATCTCCGATCGGACTGGGCGCCTCGACCGCCGTCGCTTCGTGCACGTGCGCCTTGACGAGCTCGAGTAGGAAGCGCATGCTTTGGGCCATTTGGACACCGTCGTGAACGCGAAACGCGCTCGCCAGGTGGGCGCGGTACAACCGGATCATCTTGATTAAGTACACGGCGAGTTCCTTGAAGAAGGACGGGAGCTTGCTCGCCTTGGCGATCGGGTGTACGTGGGCGAGACGCGGCTCGAGCAGAATAATGCGCTCGAGGTACACGTGCGATGTCACGTCTGTAAACGCAAAGCGGGCCTCCTTGAGCCGCGCTTGGCGCTCGTCGATCGCTAGCAAAATGGCTCCAACACGGCCATCGGGCGACGTGGCGGGCGTCGCAAAGTGCCGCAATCGCTTCTCCGTGCAGCGTGGCGAGTGGTAGTACGAGTACGCGAGGATGTAGAGCAGCTCGAGCATCGCGTGCAGCTCGGGCTCGAGTTGTGCGTGGTTCTTGAGCAACTGTGGCTTGAACGGCATCTCTTTTGCCGAAATGTACGAAAGCGACGGCGTCTCGAGTGGCAGCTCCTTGATGTTGAGCAGCGGAAAGACGCCTTCAAAGATGGCCGCACGCAAGTAACTGGGGAGGCTCCAGCGGGACACGTGGCATATGAGCGACAGCTTAGTTTCAAACGTCCGGATGATACCGACCTCCTCCTCGCCCCACTCGGCCGTCTTCTCAATGAGATGCGCGATGTCGACGACATCATCCATGACCGCTTTGCGCCAGTCGTGCTGGATGTCGCGGACGTTGCCCGCGTCGCACGCTGCAATCTCATCCTCGATCGCGAGCGCGAGGAGCGGGGCCACGTGGCTCAAGGCCCCCGAGTCTTCCGAGATAGCCAGCGCATATTGGATCGGGTGTGCAGGAATGAAAATCGTTTGCGCTGAGAGGTAGTCCCAGAATGCTGCGATGAGGCAGTGGCGCGAGAGGGAGATCGAGCGTGGGTTGGACGCTGCGTACAGACGGTCAATGTCGTCTTTGTGGCCGTCACCGTGGTGCAAAGGAGACACGCGATCCGGTCCTGCCCGCAGCTTTTGGATCGCGAGGTGAACAAACACCGCCTTGAGCGCGGGCGCGGCTTCCGGGACCACGTCGTCGTCGCCGTCGTCAATCGCAGAAATGGAGCTGCGCGACGCCGCCTCGAGGTTGGCACGTAGCCGACGGTGGTGATCATCGTGCGACGCCTTCTCGGGAGCTGTATGTACCGGTCGGTGGTGTTGCGACGGCGCCGCTGCCGTCACAGCTCGATGCTCGACAGCGGGCGCTGGTGCCTTTTGCTCAAGCGGGGCGCGCCGCGGCGACACGGCCTTCTCGCGCGGCTTGGGGGGCGACGTTTTGCGACGCGGTGGCTCTACATGGTCTGGCACCGGAGCCATTTTTTCGGGCTCTACGGCCGGAACCACAGGAGGTGCGGGTGCTGGCTTTTCTTTTCGCGGCGACTTGGCCATGCGGACGCGCTTGACGCGCTCGGGCGCAGCGGATGGTGGTGCCGCGGGCGTTGGCTCGATGACAACCGGCGGCTTCTCTCCGTCCTCGTCGGGGTGTTTGGGCGCCGGCTCTTTCCGCGGCTTGGCCACGTGCACATATCGCTTCAGACGCATCTGGAACAGTCCGTGGGCATCTTCAGGCACGAGCAAGATCAAGTTGCTCAAGATTGACTGCGAGTTGACCTCGTCCAAGGCGTACTCTAAATGTTGACATGAGATTTGGCGTCAACAACATATACTACCCAGCAATAGCGTGGTATCTGGGACGCCGACAAGCTTCCGGAACTCGTCTTCGTGGATCGCCAAAGTGACGGGCAACGGACAACCCACGACTTTTGTGCGTAAGATGACGCGCTCGAGCGTCGGGAAGTAGAGGAATTTGATGTGGCACTCATGACCAGCAAGTGTTTGCACCGTCGACAAGAGCACGTGCTTGGGAGGCTTGGGCGGTGCGATAACCACGACGGGCTCGGGTACGTACGCAGGCTTGGGCGCCACGACGGGTGCTTCAATAACCTCGACTTTGTACGCCTCCTGTGGCTTGGGCTCCTGCGTCCGGCGCTGAACAAACTGCTCGAACGCGGCCTGTTGCCGCTCCTTGACCAAGTTTCGGCGCTGCTGCGCTTCCTTGGATGTCAACGGCTGCAGTTCTCGCAGACGAATGTGACTGGGGAAGACGTCCTGAAGGAGCATCATGCTCTCCGCGCTCGCGTCGAGAACCCCGTCCCCTGTCTCGAAGACAAAACCCTTGGGAGCGCTTGGAAGAAACCGAGCGATGAGCTCACGCGCCGCCTTGAGGTTAGCGTTCGTATGGAGCTCGACAGTTCCGATCTTGACATCGCTGCTAGCGTCTTGTGCGAGGAACACCTCCTTGAGGCTCCATACGGCGTCGGGGCTCGTCGTGTCGAGAAACTGCTTGGAGGGCGAGAGCCGCATGGCCGAGTTGACGGACGAGAAAGACATGGCGAGCGACATGGGCAGGTCGCTTGAGAAGGACGGCTTGGAGAACGCCACGGGTTTGGTCTTTGCTGGCGACGTCGGACGTGGCGGGCTGCCTCCGCCGACGGGGCGGGTCTCGCCGAGGGTCGTCGCATCCTCAACGAGCTCATCGAGCGCGTCCGTCGGGGCGAGGAGGGCCTGCTTCTTGGCCTCGATGTCGAGCAGCGCGGTCTCGAGCTTGGAGCGCTCGACCTCATACTTGCGCTTCGAGGGCGACGCCGGCAGGCGGAAGAAGCGCTTCATGGCGCTGCCCCGTATCCTGGGGATCTTTCGAACTGCGACCCAACACTATATGGCACGCACACTATTTGCGCGTTTCGGCGCGATACAAAATCCAACAGTGCAACAGCAACTCTGATACATTGTTGTCGTTTCACTCGAATCTCTCACGCCTTCTTGAGCATGACGATGGCCGACGTCGCGAGCGTCGAGCCAAGGATGAGCCGGAGGTTCTCCTGCGACACGTTGAGCGTAACAAACTTGGACGTGATGGCGACGCCCGCCACGAGGCCGACCCCGATCTTGAGCGCGCTCGGGAGGTGCACCGACTTCTTCTGCAAATTGTGGTACGTGGACGAAACCCCCACGGGCACGATACCCAAGAGCGACGTGCCGATGATGTCGGCCTGCGGCATCTCGCTCGCCGCCGTCAAGTACGTCGTCATCTACGTCACAGGATGAGTTCTTCATACATTTTGCATACGAGGTGTACGAGAATGCCGCCGCCGAGACCACAGAGCCCCGAGACAAAGCCCGAGATGGCGCCAGCGACGAGGTACTTGGCGTTGACAGCGCAGAAATGCGGAAAGTTCTTCGCGACCGCGTCCACGTACGCCGAGGTGTCGGCGTGGTGCGTAAAGTACTGCAGGTCCAAGCGCTTCTCGAGCGAAATGTTGTCCGACTTGCTCGCGTCGCTTCGGCGGGCCTGGAGCTCGTCCTTGAAGTAGATGAAGGGTACGCTGACGAGCATCGCCGCCCCCACGACGCGACGCAGGTGGACTTGGCTGAGCCTACGAGGGTCAGTGCTCAGGATCGAGGATCAGGAAGAGGCGCGCGTACTTATGAGCCAGTTGAACGCCGACCTTGGTAAAGAAGATGGACGAGCACGTCACGAGCGCCGCCATCGGGATGTTGACGCAGCCCGCCATTAGGTAGTTCACGGACCCTACGGTGGCGCTCACGGTCACGGCGGCGATCGACGTGCCGTTGATGGCTTGTTGCGTCAAGCCCGTCCACTTGGCTAGCGTCTAGGATGACAGATAGCGAGGTGAGAGAGTACGACAAGAGCGCAATAACGTACCGGGATGATGATGATACCACCGCCAACGCCTGTGAGGGCAGAGACCGTGCCAGCAAAGGCGCCAGTGCCCGACGCCACAAGCCAGCTCATCTGGTTCGATTCCTTCGTCACTGTGGAGCTGGCTTGGCGGAGCTGGAGCCGCCCAACTTGCGCGCCACGACTAGTTCGCATGGCCATGGGCGCGTGCGGCTGGAGCTTCACCAGCGGCTGAGCGCGGAGCATCGAGACCTTGGTCCCAGCGCTGCGGCGCACCACAGAAGCCGCCCACATTTCGAAGTCCCACCGTGGCCGGTTCAAAACATCCTCGAGGTTCCCTGCGGCAAGATTCGACGCAATACACTAATAAAACACCTCTTAAGCTATCGACGACGGTAACCATGCCTCCCTATGTGCTTGCCGAGGCTTTGGTAGCTGCTCACGTCCCGCAAAGTGCATTTTTGTCTGCGTACGCTCTAGGGCGCGACTCTGTCCTGCCGATTACACAGTGCATTTGTGAGGCAGGTGACTAATATTGGGTGATATTAGTCTAGCCTCTGGTGTCGCCGCGACCTGGACCGCTTGTAAACATCACGATTGCCTCGACGCACAAGCAGCATGCTCATGCGCTCGACCAAGACGTTGCGCTCTCGGACTCTAGGACCGTGTCTGGCTCCATATAGCAAGCGTCTGCGACGTAGCGATGGCTGCTGGCGACAGAGTCTAAACGCACGCAACATATTGGTAACAGGATATCACGCACTTGTAGACTGACGATGCTCCGCCACTTGTCGCTCTCGGCGTACGTCTGGACGTTCGGCGCGTACCTCGTCGTCTGGATCGCCTTGAGCATCTCGATCCTGCACATGCTCGAAGTTGACTACAGCAGCACCTTCTTCGCGCCCAAGACGCCGGCGCCCAGGGCGCGTGCCTACCACGAGCGCCGCAACATCTCGGTCGACGACGCGTTCCTCGAGCTCTACAACTTTAGCAGCTGCTACCGCCAAGTCGACTATGGCATCGTCGACGCGATCCAAGCCAAGGAGCTTTGCAGCCGCGACGACGACAGCACGTCCATTACGCACTTACCAGGCGACGGGCTCTGGACCGATGGCTCCGTATGGCGCAACTTTGGCCTCGACATGCGTGGTGCTACTGCCATGGCGCTGATCAAGAACCCGATCGAGGATGACGACGGGTACGACCCACGCTACAAGGCGCAGCCCAACCGCGTCCTGTGCGGTCAGTGTGCGCTTCAGGATCCGACCGCACTGTCCTCGCTCCTCGCCCACGTCTTTCCGCAGCATGCAAACGAGTCGACGCCCGAGTGGCGCTGCAACCAGCGCGAACGCGTCGTCTACGACACGGAAATCAAGGAGCGCGCGATCATCGTTGCGCGCAAGGACGCCACGAACCCGTACTACCTTCTCTCGGCAGCCATCAACGCCTGGGTCGTCGCGACACACCAACTGCAGTGGTCGCCATCGACGACGCGCGTCGTCTTCCTCGATGATGCTGGGCGCATGGAGTACGACAGCATCTTTCAGAAACTGCTAAGTCCGGCCCACGACGTTATCTACGGCACAGACCTCGTCGGGAAGCGCGTCGGCTTTCCCAACGACGCGCTCTTCGTACCCTTTGAGCACTTTGGTCCACTCACGCAGCATCTCGACGACGAGCAGCCGTGCTTTGAGAGCTACCTCCTCCAAGACTTTCGCGATGCTGCCTTTGACGCGTTCAAGGTGCCCCGGGTCACGCACAGCCCCGTGCACGACGCGACGCGGGCTTGTGTTGTGACGATCGTGTCGCGGCGCCCCGTGCGCGGCCGCAACGTCAACCGCATGTGGGCCAACGAGGACGACGTACTGCGGGCGATGCAGGACAAGTACGGGCGCCACTGTCGGTTCCAGGCCGTGGATTTTGCCACCAAGTCGATGGCCGACCAGATCGCACTCATCGCCGATAGCCGCGTCATCATCGGGATGCACGGCGCGGGCCTCTCGAACGTGCTCTTTGCGGCCGCGCACGCGTACGTGATTGAGATTTTCCCGCTTTTGACCGAGAAGTTTGGGTACCGGAATCTGTGCCAGTACCTCGGCCTCGAGTACATTGCGGTGCGCGACGGCATCGACACGATCTGGCCGACGCAGCACAAGACGATCGCGCTGGACGAGTGGTTCCGGACGTTCGACTTGGTCATGGACGTCGTGCTGCGCGCGCAGGCCAAGACTGCATACGAGCAGCGCAAGGCGATTCAGCGCAAGATCCACCGCAGGCATATCCTCGACGACGAATTTCCCGACGTCTAATAAGATCTGGAGCATAAGCTCCTATTGGGTGTCGACACTCAGCTGCCAACGATCGACTGCAGACGACGCCTGTGACGGAGACGCCGGGTAGTTTTCCGTTAGCTACGGGGGCGGTGTTACTGCCACTGCGCCCACGAGAGGGAGCGACGAGGGACGAGGCAGCAGTGCGAGTCAGCGTCGTTCTCGTTGTCACTGTCGCCGGTCGGAGATTGTTGCGGCTGTCGTACTTCTGCTGACTCGTGGTACGTACGGTGCACGAGTGGACCGCAACATCGGCACTCAACAAGTACCCACGCGCCTGTCCGTCGAGAGGCAAGGAAAAGGAGCTGCGAGTGGCCAGCGTCCAAGCTACTCTGGTTGAAGTATACAGAGAGTGGCCACCACCCAACGCGGCACGAGGACGGACGTCCATCGATGGTCGCACGTAGGAGACCCAAGGTGGACAATGACGCAGCTCCGTACGCGAGTTAGTAGCAAGGGAATTTGCTGTTTTGTTGCCTTGGTTAGTATCCACACCACGATGTGCCCCACCCATTGGCGCGCCTGGGAGAGATATTGAAATGCGATTGGCCAAAATACCGCATGCTTTTCAAAGACGAGCCAATGAGCGCGTGGTTGCCTGGTTGGCAGCACTTGCGCTTCGACGATGGCCCGCCGCCTGCCCAACATCCTCGTCACGGGGACCCCTGGCACGGGGAAGACGACGATGAGCCAAATGCTCGCGGTGCGCTACGCCCTGAGCTATTATTTGTATAAGCTAATGCCTGCTCGAGTAGGAGAAGATGCAGTTCCGCAACATCAACGTTGGCGACCTCGTGCGACTCGGATCCAAGCGGACTGCACATGGCTCACGCGCGGTGTAGGTCAAGCAGCACAGCCTCCACTCGGGCCGCGACGAAGACTTCGACTGCTTCGTCCTTGACGAGGACAAGGTCGTCGACGAGATGGACGATGTCATGAGCTCGGGTGACGGCGGCGTGATTGTGGACTTTCACACGTGCGACTTTTTCCCCGAGCGCTGGTTCGACCTCGTACGTCGTTGCGCGATCGACTCGAAATGAGTTATAAGTGCATAGGTCGTTGTGCTGCGCTCGGACAACACGACGCTCTTTGACCGGCTCGTCGCCCGCGGCTACTCGGAGAAAAAGGTCCAGGAGAACGTCGAGTGCGAGATCATGCAGGTCGTGCTCGAGGAAGCGCAGAGCAGCTACGAGCCCGAGATTGTGCAGGAGCTCTCGTCCGTCTCGATCGAAGACATGGAGTCCAACGTCGCCCGCGTCATGGCTTGGGCCCAGCACTGGATCGAAAACAACCAATAAAGATCTTCTTCTACTGTACAGCAATCTCGTCGACAGCATCACGGATACACGTGCAGCTTCTCGAGCTGCGTGACCATGTCAAAGCCCCCTGAACGCACGCGCCGCGCGTCGCGGACCATGCGCAACCGTGCCTTGTCGTCCAGCGGCTCCTCGAAGCGCACCGACTTGGCGCGTCCGCGTAGCTCCTCGACGACCGGCGTCGGCTCGTCCACAAACCCTGCGCCATAGTATCGTATTCTCGTTTGTGCAAGCACGAGATACCCGTCGTGGCCTTGTACGCATTCAGACTCTCTCGCAGCCGTCGGCTCTCGGCCATGCGCTTCCGCGTTGCTTTGCCCGACTTGTCAATGTCGGCGAGGTCGACCTAAAGCCACGCGATGGCCAAACTCGCGGTGTCAAGGTACGCGTACGGTTTCGACGTGCACGGCGCGCTTGATGCCGCCTTTGATGAGCTCCTCGTGGAAGATCTTGTCTGTCGTGAAGGAGCTGTCGAGGGGCAGCTTGAAGGCCATGTCGTACTGGAACGAGTATGATGCAAGTGTATATACCACCGGCTGTGTACCTTTTCCATGAGGACCTGGTTCTCTGTCTGCTGAGGCAGCGAAAAGTGAAAGACCGCGTCGGTCCAGCGCTCCAGCTGTGGCTGACGGCTGCCCGCGGTGGCCGGCCGGAACCGTTCGCGCGTGATTTTGCCCGACACCTGAGTCTTCTTCCCGCGCCTTTCCGTGACCTCGGCGAGCTACTCTCACGCACGTTGGCTACAACCGCACGACGCGCAATATTCACTAGTAGCTAGCGCACGTACCGTGATGCACCGCGTCGCTGGCGCACTGGCCACGTCCCGCTTCGGTCGCGCCGGCGGGCTCTCGACATAGCCAGGCTCATTCTTCCACCACGCACTTGCCGGGAGCGGTGCCACGACAGTCTCGGGTGCCAACGCAGCGCTCGCCTCGACCTGCGCAGCTCGGCGCTCGTCCAGAAGCGCGGACCGCGTCCGCCGCTTGGCCGGCGTCCCACTCTCGACAGCCGTCGCTCGTGGTGATCGACTGTCTCTGTCGCCCCGACGTGGGTGCATGAGCCCCGACAGGACGTATTTGTGTCCGCGCGCGACCGCGGGGGTCCTTTTCTTGTGCGCTAGCGTCGCGGCCATTGCGCGGTTCTCTTCCCACCGCGCGTCCTGCAGCTCTCGCCGCGTCGCGTGCGCTGGCTACACAGAGCGCCATCGTCGACAGCACCACCCAGGAAGCGACGTACGGTGTGCGCCCACGCCTCCGGGCCCATGGGCGCGATAGGAGGCGGCCGCGTCATGACCTCGTTTCGCAGCTGAAAATAGCTTCAAGGCAGTCCGTGATTGGTATATCCAGTGCCATTACACCCCCTGCAAGGCGCGGCAACCTCGGACGCACCGTGTTGTTTAGTATGGTTGACGGCGTATGTGCGCCCGCAAGAAGAGAGTGCCACACCGTGTTTACGTCGCGACGCTGGCTCGTTACGCAAGAAGGTCTATCGTAAAGCCGGCTACTCTTGGTGTCTCTCGCAGAGACGGATGCTGGGTGCTTACGACCGATCGCCGACAATGCACTTTGAGTTTGCCCATTGCTTTCGGATGTCGAGGCGCGTCGTCCGTTGTGCCGTGTGGTAATAGCTACTCGCGATCAACCACAGCAGGTACCGGCATGCGTATCCAGCGGTGATTTCTTTCTTTTTGTAACACATCGGTGGTGGCCTCTCGTTCAACATCTCGGGCGCGTGTGGGAGCTATGTGCGTGGTACTCGAAAACTCAGAACCAAGCGGCAGCTGCCTTTCCGCAGCAGCTGCTTTGCGCTTTGGAGCTTACCCCGAGGGTAAAAACGAGACGCCGGCTCTCTACCTACATTTTCACACATTGCGAGAGATGCACGATGCTTCTTCATCGTCGTCCGCGGGCAAGCGACAGCAATGACGGAGCATGGTGTCGACCACGATCACCGCCGCCCGTCCTACCTTATACATGTAAAAGCACTCGAGTTCACAAGCCTTTGACGAAGAAGACAAAGAAGAAGAAGACGGCGACCTTGCAGAGGCGATCGAATTCGAACGATGACGGCGACGAAGCCGCCATACGCCCGCCATCTGGCAGCTTCGCCACGTCATGGCCGCCACCCAGCGTGTACATTGTGGGGTTTCTATTTGCGGCCTTTCTGGCGTCCGGGCGCGCCACGTGGCGGGCTGGGTGTTAACCCCATCGGTGGCTACTACGAACCATCTGCCCAAGTGTTGACAAGAAGCCATGTGGCACTGGGCACAGTGGTCGTATTGTGCGCCCACAAGGCGCTACCCAGCGGTCATTTTCCATTTCCACCCGCCACCCACATACCCTCAAGATGGTCGCCAAACCGAGCGACGAGCCGCACCACGACGGCGGCAAGTGCCGCTACAAGACGGGCAAGTGCCTCAACGACCGTTCGTACAAGCGCAACGGGCAGTTCCACCAGCTCTGCAACTTTCACCGCGAAAAGGCCAACCGCATCCAGCGCAAGTTTGACCGCCAAAAGCGCATCGTGGCCAAGTCGGCCAAGTCGACCGACAAGAAGACGCTCGGCGAATTGAGCCCGATGACGCACCGCAGCAGCGACGACTTCCTCTCGGACACCGACTCGTGTGGCCGCCCGTCCACCGACAGCTCGTGCAGTGAAAGCTTCTTCAGCGTCGACGATCTCTGCTGGCAAGAGACCATCAAGATCGAACACACTCTCTGCGCCGAGCCCGTGCCCGTGCACTCGCCCGAGGCGCACCGTGGCCGCCTCTCGTTCGACGAGCTCGACTTTCTCTGCTCGGCGATCCTCTAACGTCGCTCCGCACCACGTATTTACATCTACCACACCTCAATCGGAGAAGTGTACCCGTCCTTGTCGTCCACCCGTCGCCGTCCTTGGTCTATATGTCTAACTGCTATTATCCATGTCTCGTCCATTGTGCTCTTCCAACGACCTCTCTTGCTGTCATGCGCACCCACTCTCCGTGACCTCGGATGGGTGGCAGGAGCTTTCTCGCCCGAGCGGGATGGGCACGAAGCACTGCTACTGCTGTGCCAGACACGCGTATGTGTACCAATGCACGGTGCGAACGTGAGTCATCGTTGCTACTACTCTGCGTAAATATTCATCTTTTTAGTTGAGCAATATAAAATGCTAGCTAGCGTTGGAACTCATCGACCGCGGCCAAGGCGAGCAAGACGCCGAGGACGACAATCGAAAAGTCCCGGAACGACTGGCGCCACGACGGCGCAACGCGCGGCCGAACGGCAATCTTGGTGTTGGATGTCTGCGCCTTTAGCTGCTGCAGCGCCCGCTGTTTGCGCTGCCAGTTCGTTGGCGACCCATTGCGGTGCGCCTTCAGCTTGGAAAACGAATTGTACTTGGTCGCAAGTTCCTTGAGCGGGCTCTTCTTGCGCGGGCTGTCGGCCGCCATCGCCGGCAGCTCGCACTGAAGCACGTTGAACACAAAGCGCTTGGTCGCGAGCGGTCCGTGGCGCGCCGCCTTCTTGAGCGGACTCGACGGCTCCATGGGCATCGCCTCTTTGAAGGCTGCGAACGCGCGCCGCTTCTGCGCCATCGAGCGAGCGTACGCGTGCACCTTACTGAACGCTTCGTCGTCTTCATCGTCGTCGTCGACGTTATCGGTCGAGTCCGAGTGCTGCTCGTTGTGCAATCGGATGAGCCGGCGCAGGTGGCTCGCGACGTCCTCCGGCGCGGGGGTCGAGAGCGTCTCAATGTAGTCAAAGCCGACGCCGGTCTTGGCGAGCGGCGACGCCGGCCGCACAAGCAGCTCTGTCAGTGACGGCGACGAGCATTTCGCTTTCGGTGCGCGCCATACGTAGTCGCTCGTCGAGTCGGCGCAGGACTCGGCGTAGTCAAAGGTTGGGTCGGTCTCGTCCAGGTCCACGATCTCGTTGACGCACGCCAGAATAAAGTCGCGGCAGTGGTGGACGTTAAAGCTTTTTTTCACCCGCCCGCTGCTCGACGCAACCGGCTTGCGGCCCTCGGCCTCGTTGAGCTGCGCGAGGAACGCGCGCCGCATCGTGTCTTGCTCGAGCGGCTGCGACGCGACCGCGTCGACCACGGACGCGACGAAGTCGACCATCGAGTCGTCGCGCTCGAGCAGTGCAACCACCTGGCGCAAAAGCTTGGTGCGCAGTTGGTCGGCGCTCAGCGGATCCTCGCTCGACACTTGGCCGATCGGTTGCGCGTCCATGAGCCCAAACTTGGCGCGCATCGCCTTCTTGAGCGGACTCCGCGGCGCGCTGCTCTGCACTTTGCTGGACGACCGAATGGACGTCATCGTGGAAATCGGATAATGCTGTCTCCACAATACCGTTCCCGTCCTCGAGCAACGCTCGTCCTAACGGCGGCGGGTTGCCGCCATCGCGGCCGTTGACAACCATGGTGCACCCAACATGTGGAACGCGTGACAAAAAAGGGTACAGCGAGCAAGCACTGCTTGCCCCAGCTGAAGAATGGCTTCGAATGAGCTTACGTAGTAATATTACCTCCAGCAAGCCACTCGAACGATGTGTGTCGGTAGCCGTAGACGAGGATCGGTTTGTGCAACTCGCGCGTCCGAATATCCATCGCCAACTCTCTGGGATATCAGAACGTAGTTTTTGTCCTTTTTTTGTCCCGTCGTAAAAATATCTGCGCAATCAGATCGCGAGGATGGTCGAGGGCACAGGTCTCGAGAGCAACCTCGCGGCCATCGGCGGCGGCGGATGCTCGACGCTGGACCTCATGAAGCGGCTCGAGAAGCCGTCGGTGCCACTGCAAGTGCTCTCGGAGATGGAGCACATCCTCCACAGCGATAAGCTCCACCGGCAGCTGCAGCGCGTACGTTGGACGACGCGCGGAAGGTACCCACCTTCGTTCTTCATAGGCGCGGCGCGGCGACGCGCTGATTGCAGACATCACCAAGCTCGGTGACGTCGAGGAGGCTCGTAAGAAGCTTCGCCCGGTCTTCGTACCCGACAAGCCCCAAGTCGTACGTAGCTTCCGAGACTTCAACCTGCAACGAAAAACGACCCGTGCATGCGTAGCGCACACTACGGGCAAGTCGGCTTCTGGGGCCAGAGAACAACAAGAAGATCATTACGTCGCTCGTGCGCCCTCTGCCGTCAACGCGCGGCCCCCCGTCTGACGCCACGCTCGCGCCGATGAGCTTCCCGCCAAGCGCGTCGGCGCCGGTGCTGCCCACGGTGCAGTTGACGGCAGCAGAGAAGGAGCTCGCGGCGCTCAAGGGCACGCGGATAGCGCTCGAGCACGATTTGCTGCACGTGACCAAACAGCTGTACCACAAGTACGAAAAGCAGGTGTTTCCGGGCGCGCACAGCAAGGGCGCCACGTACCAGTCGCTGAGCAAGCGCTGGGCCGCGCCGACGCTCTCGGACAGCGACAAGTACGCTGCGTACATGGACGGCCGGTACGCGACGCGCAACGACCTCGAGTTTTACAAGAAGGCACCGCCGCCCAAAGACGAGTCCAACAGCTTCCACCGCAAGCACAAGCAGCACACCAAGTACGGCGACTCGCTCGCCTTTGCCAAGCACAGTCTGCGTGGCACGTTCTAGCACGTGTCGGAACAAAGAATTCTTGATCGGCTACCACCTGTTGCGATATAACGGGGTGGTATTAGCGGTAAAAGGCGCCGATCCTATCGTTCTCGAGAAGCGACTTGACGCGAAAGTCGGCCTTGGAGTGCGTGGGCACGGCCGGGGAGAAGGACACATGCTCGGCAAAGCGGGGCGACAGCATGCGCGCGACGTTCATCGCTTCGATGGACGACGGCTGGTTCAAGATGAGTAGTTCGACCCCGTCGTCCTACACATGTCGTAGTACGTTAGTGTGGGAGACGACATCGAACGGGTACGAGGGTCTTGAGAGCGAGCTGGCGCCGCGCCTGGATTCGCTGCGCAGCGACTTTAGCACCCTGCGCCATCATCTAGCAGTTTTAAGGTTAGAGCTGAGAGTGCAGAGCAAGCGCCCACCTCGTGCGCGCGTTGCCGCTTGCTCTCTTCGTCCGCACGCTCTTGCTTCTTGAGGACCATTTCCTGCACAATGCGCAGCTTGATGCGCTGTTGGCATTTGGCTTGCTACAACGATGAGCCGGAATGATCAGTCGTACTGCATCAGGGTGGCGACATACCGGGCTAGCGGCCAGCTAAGGTGGTGTCAGTCGTCAGTCGCCAAGAAGGGCCTTTTACCTCGGACGGCGTCGCGGCAACCGACTTGCGCGGCGACGGGCGCGATGGACTCTCGCTCATGGAAAGCCGCGGCTGTAGTTATAGTCAACGAGTATATTTGGCGCTGCGTTACGCTTATCGATCGGGCTGGAAAAAGTCGGCGACGAGCTCGGCGCTGACCTTGTCGAGCACCGTGCGGCGGAGGAGGTCCTTGGCCGACGCTTGCATCACGTTGGCAATCGATCCTAATCCCTCGTTGCATCGCTTTGCATGCCATTCATGAACGCACCAAAGATGTCGAGGAGCATGTCGCAGTCGTCGTCCGAGAGGAAATGCAAATTGGCCGCGAGGATGCCCCGCTCGTGCTCCTTGGAGAGCTGCTGGTCGCTCAACTAGAGGCCACCATCATGTGGATGCAACCTCAAGGTCCGATCACTTTGTCAAAGAAGGTTCGCGCGCGTGCTGCAGCCGCATATTGATGCTTTTCCCGAATGTTGAGGATCGCTCGGAACGCCGAGTCGATCGAGGATGCAGGGAAGATGCAAAGCTTTGCGGGGGGCCGTGGCGCCATGAGGAGCGTCTGGACCTGCCGGTGGAGCCGCGGAGGCATCGTCGCGGGGAAGAGCTGGATCGCATACACCAGCGGAAAGGTGGCCGTGGCCGTCGCAACCGTAGCTTCGATCTCTTCGATCGTATCTCGCGCTGTGAGCAGGAGGAAGGGGATCGCGGGGGCGACGCCCGGCCGCGCGCAGAGCAGCACGTCGACGGGGCTCGTCGCCATGGTCTGACAGCGGAAGTCATCGCGGGCCTTGAAGAGGTCGAGGAGCATCCCGGTCTTGACGCTGGTCTTAGCGAGGAGCACCTGCACTACACAGCAGGAGGTCCATCGTCATGCGCTTCCTCCTTCGCCTCATGGAGCATCCTCTTCCTACTTGATCACCGAGAAGAAACGCAATGAAGCTTCGCGTCCGCGGATACGTCGTTCCGCGATGACATTGGCCAAAAGAGGCCGTATTTTGTGGAATAAATGCGTATGATTAGTCACGACGTTTGATTTTTATGGGTTTCGACCAATCGTATCGCGGCCGCATGGACACTACAACTTTTTAGCACCATTTATTTTGCCATGTTGTCCCGCTTGGTGTCGACGGCCGTGGTCCGCTCCCGCGGGGCCGCGCGCCTGTACGCGTCCGTGGCCGCGGAAGCAGGTACGCCGACCAAGCTGGTGCTGCGCGAGATGAAGGCGGTGCCCCGCGAGATGCGCCGCCAGCTGCGGCTCGAGGCCGAGGCGTCGTCGAGCCCGCTCACCAAGAACAACAAGACGCCCGTGTCGCGCCTCGTGCTCCGCACGCTCTTTGGCGCGACGGGCTTGGCTGCCGCCGGGTGGCACCTCTACCTCTCGGAGGAGACGAAGGCCGACATTTCGAAGCGCGTCAACGACTCGTTTGTGGGCGCGATCGCCGACTACATCCTGGCGCAGATCCAAGAAATGGCCCGTCCGTTCACCAAGCCGTCGCGCGACAAGCTGCTGCCGGACTGGCCCATGATCAACCGTGGCGTGCCAGAAGGCTACCCGCAAATCCCGGTCCTCGTCCTCGGCGTCGAAGACGTCTTGCTGCATTCCGAGTGGGACGTACGTCATCGTTTATTTGCGTGCCCATCGTCTCATGGTCTTGTAGCGCAAGTATGGTTGGCGCCATGCCAAGCGTCCGCACGTCGACGAGTTCCTCGAGACGCTCGCGCGGGTACATGCATCTCCTTATCGCCTGGGGTGGATGACACGATCGCCGTCTAGTACTACGAGATTGTGCTCTTCTCGAGCGAGCCGCGCATGATGGTCGAAGAAGTGCTGGCGCGCCTCGACAGCAAGGTAGACGCTGCCACGCATGTCGCGTCTTCTCATACACGCATGTAGCAATGCGCGTTCCACTACTTGACGCGCGAAGAGACGCACTTTTTCAACGGGACGCACGTCAAGGTAGTCGCCTCCTCTGGTGGTTGCTCAGTTCTGAGGTGGAATAGGATCTCAACCCGATGAACCGCGATTTGCGCAAGATCATCGTCGTCGACCACAACCCGGAAAACTTCCAGCTGCACATGGGCAACGGCATCACGATTCCGGCGTACCTCGACGGCGCGGACCGCTCGGACCGCGTGCTCAAAGACCTCATCCCGTTCTTCGAGACGCTCGGGAAGGAGAACGTCAGCGATGTGACCAAGATCCTCGCCGAGTTTGCCGACGCGGACGGCGTCGTGCGCGACGTCGGGCCCAAGTGGAACGCCAAGCTCGCGGCCCTCGAAGAGAAGAAGCGCATGAACGAGCAAAAGGGCTTTGGCGGCTTTGTGCGCGGCCGCATGTCGACGCGCGCGTCGTCGCCGTCGCTTTCGTTCAAAAACTAAATCCGAGAATATTGCGTCGTCTTATCCAACTACCACGACCCGAGCACGTGCGTCATTATGTCCTAGACCAAAGGGATAAGCATATTTCGAGAAACGACGGTTCGCACCTCGACAAAGGCTTGCTGCTGCGACGGCGCCACGTCGATGGCTTGCACGTGGTGCAACAGCGATCTCCGGAGCTTCTCGCCCTTGGTCGTCTAGACCATGGTAAGAATACACCAGCACGAGACGACAATGGCTCACCCGCTGCCACGCGTGGGCCCAGCGCGTCCGACGCGGAAACGACTTGTAGTACGCAAGGAGCCGGATGACTTGCTCGACGCAGCCACGGATGCTCTCGCCGTATCCGGTGCGGAGGCGCTGCAGCACGTTGGGACTCGCCGACGCGTCCGGAGCCGCGATCGCACGTGGCTTGTACCGGCGCGTCTTGGCCGCGAGCTCAAAGGGAAAGTACATGAGCGGCGCTTTCGAGCGGCCGTTGATCTTTTCGCCGCGCACGTGAAAGTAGCGAAAGAGGCCGACCGGGTCCATGCGCTTGGCGTCGTACGTGCCGACGATGAGCCCCACGAACGGGTGCGCGTGCGCCATCTCGTTGAAGAGCTCTTGGTGGCTCGCTTGGTTCTCAATGTCGCGGATCGACGGGTCCGGCGCAAACGTCGGGTGCGAGTGGTACCACCCAACGACGTCCAAGTGCGACTCTTCAATGAGCTGGCGCACCTCGAGCTCGCTCGCCGGGTCCATCTCGACGTCGGTCGCGCCGTCGTCGCCCTCGATCTGCATCGAGCGGCACGGGAACGCGGCGTGGATGTACACGACGTTGGCTTCGCGGTCAAACTTGCCGCCAAAGTAGCCAATGATCTCGCACATGGCCAAGTGCGCGTGGAGGTCGCACACAAAGGCCACGTCCGGGTGCACGCAGACGCGGAACGGCTGCTGCGGCCGTTTGTCGTGCGTCGCGTGCGGCGTCGCGTACTGCGCGCACTCGACCATCATGTGCGGGTCCAGCGCGTTCCCCGCGAGAAAGTTCTGCCGCAGCTGGCTGTGCTGCACCGAACGCTACGCAAATCCTTGTAAAATCCATGAAAATCACAGGCAAAACGTACGACGTTGCGGCGACCGCGCGTCGGCAGCTCGTCGACAAAGTGGCGCACTTCGGGCTCTTCCGAGTCGGTAAAGACCGTGTGGTCCCAGACAAACTCGCGCCGGCACGCATACGTCGTCGTCGCTGGGTCGTTCCACAACATCGAGAGCGGCGTCATGAGCGCATCGACGTCATTCGCCGTGTCGGCAGCCGACTCGGACTCGTCCACGAACGAGTGGTCGTGCTGGCACGACGCGTAGACAACCTCTTCAAACGCGTCATCGTCGTCGTCGTCGTCGACGTACACCTCCTTGACGCGCTTGGGCTTGGCCTTGGACTTGGGCTTCTTCCGAGACTTGGTGCTGCGAAAGTCGTCCGACTCGGAGCTGGTCGAGTACTCGAGCTACTCGGCCATCGCAGCATAAGATAAAAGATAACTTGTGTCGAGCTACCGTCTTGGCTTTTTTGGCTGGTTTGGCTGGTCGTCGGACGGGTTTCGCCGCCGCTTTGGCCTGCAACAGAGATTTGTGTGAAGGAGGAGGTTGCAGATAGTGAGAGCGCACCTTGGACGCCTTCTTGGCCGTCGCTTTTGTTGGCGCTTTCGAGTCATAAGGCGTCTCGACGTCAATCTCAATGACTACAGGCGACGCGGGCATTCGGACCGTAGGCTCCTCGACGACCAATTCGTTGACGATCGCCTTCGAGTCAAAGGGCTCGATCACCTCCGAGTCAACGCTCTCGGGCTCGATCACTTCTAAGACAACGCTCTCGGGCTCGATCACCGTCATCTGGGCATTGGGAGCACCCAGCTCGACCGGGGTCGGTACCACTGGCGAGATCTGCTCCGCGGCGGCCATCGGCGAGCTCGGCTGGACCGCAATTTCGGTCGGCGCGGCTGGTGGAGCGGTCGAAACCTCGGACTCAAGGTCGACGACTTGAGCACAAGGCTCCTGCTCTGCCAGAGTAACTTTGGTGTCCACAGCACATATCTGTTGTTCGAGAAGAACGGTCTCTGGCTCGACCACGTCAAGTTGCACAAGTGGCTCGACCGCCTGGATCGGAGCCGCAGCGAGGACGGGCTGGGCTTTGGTCTCTGGCTCGACCACGCTGACCGGGATTTCTGCCAGGGAGGGCTCGACAACTGTCTCTGGCTTAATTGCTGCCAACTTGGATTCTGGCGGCTCGACCTCCTCGACGGAGGGCTCTAGTGCAGCCTTCTCAACCAGTGGTTTTCGCTCGACCACCTCGTCCTCCGTCATTGCAACCGGCTCGGCCACGGCAACGATGGGCTCTGGCACGACCGTCGCGTCTGGCTCAACTTCCTTGACCGAGGACTCTGGCTCAACTTCCTTGACGGAGGACTCTGGCTCAACTTCCTTGACGGAGGACTCTGGCTCGACCATCGCGCTTGAGGTCGCAGCATCGACAGTGTAGGCTTCGGTTGCTGGCTCGACCAACGCGTCCGAGGTCTCGGACGCATCCACGATGACAGAGGTCTCTGGATGGACCGCCGCCACAATGGGCTTCAACTCGCCCGTCGAAACTGGAGCCACCGAAGGTTCGACGCCTTCGGCTGCGGTCTCTGGCTCGAGCGCTTCGACAGTGTCGACAACTGGAACCAGCCCTTGCAACGGGGTCGCAGGCTGGTTGAGAGACATCGCGGCGCCCTTCTCCAGCGCGACGCCTGTCGCCAAAGCAGCCAGCGGAGCGACGTCACCCGCAATTTGTGTGCTGTCCGGCGTCACGACAGCATCAACAGGCTCGTTCTCTGCGCTTTTCTGGACGAAAGCTCTCCTTGCGCTGGCGCGGATCGCTGTGGCGTCTGTGGAGCGCGTCTCCGCTGCTGGGTCGGCATCGACGGTCGAGATGGAGAGGTCCTACTCCCAGCAGCCATGGATTGATTCATGGAAACGCGCTGCAAGGCTCGTACATGTGGCTTGCGGGCTTTTGGGGTCGCTGGCTTTGGTCGGTCGTCGCGTGGCTTGCTCTACTTCGACAGTTTATCGAGCTCGGCGCTGCGTTGTGCGAACCTTTCGCCGTACTCGGGTCGGCAAGGATGCATCATGGGACTCGGTCTTTAGAGTCTTTGGGGCAGAGGTTGGTGACGCACTCTTCGTCGTCAGCGGCGGCTCCTACGCAGAGCGTTGGTCGAGCCCAAGACGCCACGGCGTACGCGCACGGGGGCCTCGCTCAGCAGCACAATCGATCCGTGCTACAGCAGAGGTTACGGGCCGAACGGCGCACAGAAGGTAGGTACCCGTGGTAGAATCTTGCGCGCCGTCTTCTTCTACACACGCATCACGATGAGCATTCGGGCTCGTGCGGTGGAGCGTACGGGAGGAGGTTGCGGCTGCAGCAACGCGCCCAAGGCGACGGGCGTGTACACCACGCCAGACGGCACTTTGGCGGCTGCTGGCATCTACAGCATTTCTCGTATCCTCGCACATATCGACACGACGTACCTCTTGACGGACAGCCTTCTTTTCGCGGGACCGCGGAGGGGATTTCGCCTCGGTGGGTTTTGAAGCCGCTTTCTTTGGGGGCGGCTTGGTCTCTTCCTCGTTCGCCCCTCCATCCGCAGCCATCTACAGCGATAATATAGACTGCGAGACGCGAGGAACGGCGTACTCGTCTTCGAGGGACGGCTGGGTTTGGTATCGTGGCCTTGTCGCGAGCCTACATTTGAGAGGTCCAACCACAGCCCACACACGTAATAAGAACGCACCGTCATCTTCTTGTCGGCGGACCCCTCTCTTTTGGCACCCTTCCGCTGCAGCGTCTCGGGGCGTACCGAAGATGGCGGTGGCACCTCGACCTCCGAGCTGTCGCTTTGCAGCTTTTTCTTCTTCGCAGCCGATGCTAAGAGCATGCATGAGCGAGCGCGATTGCCGACCGTCACGTACGTTTTCGTGATGGCGCAGGGCGCTCCCGCTTCACTCGCTGCGCCGGCGGTGGCTTCGGAGCGTCGGCCACTTGAACGGTCTCGCTCTGGGGCGCGGAGGAGACAGCCAAACGCTCGGCGTCGCCTAGGTTGCGATTGCAGACGTGGGTCTTGGAAGGGTGTATACCAGTCTCGTTATTGGCCACGCGCTGCTTCTTCGCTGGCTTACTCTCGAGAGCAAGCTCGTCCACGGCGTCGTAGGCGGCCTCGTCCACGGCATTGTCCTCGCGAATGGCTTCGTACTCTTCGAGGCTCCACTCTGCTCGCTACACGCTTGGCGGATCATATCATCGTCCGCAGGAAGAATTCCCGTACCGTGCTCAGCATGAACTGCGCATTCGCGATCGCGCGCGCCAGCTTGGGCTTGTGGTGTTTGGCCACGAGAAGTAGGTCGTTGGCGTTGTACGTATCGAAGGCCACGATGTTGCTGCGGCTGATGCTTGAGAACTCGAATGAGTCAAGAAAGCACACGATCGGCGTCGCGCTCGTCGGCGGCTTGAGCTTGGGTATTGGCAGGTTGTGGGCCTCGAGCGCCTCGAAGGACGTGAAGAGCATGGCCGGCCACCACGGGTATGACGACATGCGCGCCCAGACCACGTCGCCGTCCTGGAGCGCGACCTCCAAGCTCATCTTCGCGCCGAGGTTCGTCATCGCAACCGAAGAAAGCCACCGGAGTGCACCAGTCCATCGATTTGACTCGCGGTTTGTATACCCGACGAATCCGGATGCCACCGAATGCACGCAAATCGTGTTATTACACCATTTACTGTAGCCATTTATCGTATATGGTGTATATCCTTGTTTATGCCTGACACTAGGCAAATACCTGAAACAAGGACCGTGCCGCTGGAGTAATGCGCGTCCCTCATTGGTGCAAGCAATTGGCCAATCAAACGTTCCGACGCTGCATCGTCACATCTGGGGGCCAATCACAATGGGACCGGAACAATCTTGTGCCCCCGAATGCTACTTCCGGATATGAAAAGATCGAAACTATTAAACTATCCTCTTCTTTGTATACATTTAAAAAGAACAACGCGACGAGACTATCCCAGCTCATCGTCCGGATACGCAATTGGGTCCGGCGAAGTCGCGCCACGGCCATCGGGCGGATCATTTCGGTTCTGTACGATGGCCCTCGCGCTGCACGCTACGCCCGCGCCAGTGCCCCGGGGTCCGATTCAGGTCGCACCCATGCCCTTAGCTCCGCTCGCCACCGTGAACGACGACCTGCTAAACGCTGTCACCGGCTTTTTAGCCGTTGAAGATGTCCTCGCTGCGGCTGCCACGTCCCGCGCCATGTTCCGCTCGATCCACGATCACACGACGTACTGGCGGGACCTGGAGCTACAGGGCGCCACGTCAGAGCTCCTGCAGCGGCTTGTCCCGTTCGCGTCGGTCATGCGCTGCGTGCGCTTCCGCAAGTCGACCGCCTCGACCGACGCGTGGCTCGCGTTCGCGCAGCACACACGCGACCTCATTGTGCTTGACGTCTCGGGCAGCAAGTATGTTACGGACGACGTCTTTCGCATCTTTTGCGCGCGCAGCGCTGCGACGCTACGCGAAGTCGCCGCCGACAACTGCTCGTGGATCTCGACGCTGGCACCGATGCTGCCGTTCGCGCCGTCGCTGCGCGCGCTGTCGTTCAACCGGTGCCGGCAACTGGTCACGGGCGACGTTCTTGACGTTGTCGTCCTGGCGCCGCACCTAGTGTCGCTCGAGCTCAAGGGGAATCCCAAAGTGAGTCAGTCGACCGTCGTTATGACTGCCATTGCGACGTGCCCGCAGCTCAAGGTGCTGACGCTCGGCGGTAGCGGGCGCTACACAAAAGATGTCAACGCCGAGTTCATCCAGGCGTTTTCGACGCAGAACCAAGCGATCGCGCTCGAGTGCTTGGATCTCTCGTGCAGCAACCCGTTTGGCTCGCGGTCACCGCTCGCCGACGACGGCCTCGTGCCTCTCTTGCAGCTGTGCCCTAATATGCAAGCGCTGTACCTCAAGGGCCAGTCGAACCTCTCGAGCCACATTTTCAGCGCGCTCCCGCCGCGAATCAAGACGCTGGACGTCACAGGCTGCGCACTGGTGACTGCAAACCTCGATGGCCTTGCTTGCCTTCCATTCCTGGAAGAGCTCGTGCTCTATGCGTGCAACAACGTCACGGACGATGCTCTGCTCCGCCTCAAGGTTACGCACCCCCACCTCGTCAAGGTGGATGTCGAAGGATGCACTGCTGTCTCGGCGGAAGTGCGTGACCTGTTTAGTTAGTGTGAATTGTACCCTCTTAATATTTATACGAATGAAAAAATGACCAACGATTGCGACTTGACGCGTGCGCATGCCGTGATGCCAGCATGGTCACAGGCTGAGCTCCCAGACTGGTGAGGCTGGGACCTTTGTTTGGTTAACCCAGTCTCTACCACTTGATTGGCTCATTTTAAACCTTTTCAACCAATCACAGGGCACATGGAACTGCTGCGCCATGCACAACCGAGCCGGAGGCCATCGCGGGCGCGAAATCTCGATGATAAATGGATTCGCTCAAACTTGGACCACAGGTAGAGGACGTCTTGGAGGGTACGAAATGCACCTCCGCGTCGGCGTTCGAGCTATGCTGCAAGAGAAATAGGCCGAATGATTATATATGGCATGTACCACATTTAGACACAAATAGTCATGTTTTGATGTGTTGGCTTTATACGATATCTACGAGCGTCCAATAATGATGAGCCACTCAACTCCATCGCTCTTTTATACCATACTTGCATCCTAGCTTTTTCAGTACTAGAAGTTGCCCACCACCGTGGCGCTCGACAAGTGCCCAGGAAGATCTCCAGGATCGGTCGATTGATTGGCCAAAATTGTAGTTTCGACAAAAGTTATCCACCAATCTTTGCGCCCCGAAAGTTTCAGCCAGTCATATCGCGCCGTGAAGATCTTGACGAAAGGCCACACAGAGCGAGATCTGCGAACACGATGTCGGAGCTCCAGCTCATCGTCGAGAAGCTCAACAAGGAGCCGTTCAACCACAACTTCACGCTCGTATGCATCCTTCCAGATACACTCGTCGTCTCATGGTAAAGCTGCGTAGGTCGCCTTTGATGAAAAGTCCAACTTTGAGCTGCTCCAGATCCTCAATGAGGTGTTTGCAGCAATGGATTCGCGGCACAACGTCGACCTCCGAGACGAGCTCGACGAGCAGCGCACGTACCGGTACATGGAACTTCTGCAGCTGCTCAAGTACCAGCTGCCGCCGGACCTCGACGGCTTTCGCGACGGCTTGAGCCACGGCGAGCGCTACGTGGTGTATCCGATCTTGTACTGGGCGCTCAAGAGCTTTCCCGTGCACAAGAAGCGCGCGTACCTCGGTCGATTTCTCGCGCCATTGCAAGTGCCGCAAGAGTTCCTCGGCAACGACGGCCTCAACAGCATGCACGAGCACTACAAGCAGCTTCAGAACGAGTTCAAAGCTGCACACAAGCAAGTCGAGCAGCTTCGCACGAGCAAGATTCGTCCTGGCGAGCTGCGAAAGGAGATCACGCAGCTGGAGGAGGAGTCGCACCAGCTCAGCGAGAAGATTGCGCACCTCAAGAAGAAGACGGCCAACGAGGTTCGAAGCTTATCTGGCCCATGAATCTGACGTTTGTGTTCTTAGAGTGGCTTTAAGGATATCTTGGAAGCGACAAGTGCGCTTCGGAAAGAGCAAGAGGAGCAAGCCAAGCTCGCGGAGCGGAAGCGCGACCAAATGATGGGCCTCAACATGGCGCAGAAGCGCAGTCGGGACTACGACCAGCGCCTTGGCGAGATGCGCCAAAGCATCACGACCAACATGCAGCCGGACCAGCTCTTTGACCAGCTGCAGAACCAAGTGGACCGCCACCGGGACATTCTCATCAACAAGTTCCCGGCCGAGTTCCGACTTCAACAAGAGAAACTTCAGCACCTCGACGCTGCGCTGAGCGAACCCGCCAAGACCGAGGCGGACATTGCCGACATGGAGGACGAGATCCAAAATCTCAAAAATTCGATCCAAGTACGTTTTTGCATAGCTCCACATCCATTGACGTTTTCTTGTAGCACTTTTCCGATCAGTTGAACGAGACCCAGAAAGCCGCGGGCGACGACAAGCTGGCGATCTTCCGTCAGCATGCCAACATCCAAACCAAGAAGCTCAACGACAAGATCGACGAACTCACCAAGGTCAAGCAAGAGAAGCAGTCGCTGCAGCGCCAGCTCGAAGATCAAGTTCGTCCTTCAGAGAATGCCGTGTCTCATCCCGCGTAGGAGGCCAAGATGGCCGAGGTCTCGGGACCCAAGTTCATGAAGCACAACGAGTTCAAGCAGTTTACCAACACGCTGCGCATCAAGACCAACCAGTACAAGAAGATGAAGGCCGAGCTCGCAGAGATCACGGCCGAGTCGGTTGTCCTCCACCGCACGGAGCAGGTGCTGCGGAGCCGCGACTCGGATCTCGACGGCCTCCTCAAGGACATTGAGGCTTCGAAAGGCGTCGTCGGCTACATGGACACGGAGGGCAAACTCAACGAGATCTCGGAGCGCAACGCCCAAGTGAACGCGTTCAAGGGCGAGACCCTCGAGGAAATCAGCCGCATCGTGACCGACATCAACCAGACGCTAAAGGAGCGCAAGAACCAGCTTGCACCGCAGATCAAGGACCTCCGCGCCGTGCGCCAGCGCTACCAAGAGATGGAGCAGACGTATCTGGAGAAGAAAGCGCAGTACGACAACACGGCCGTGGGCCTCGAGACCGAGCGCATCAAGCTCGAGCAAGAGTGTACGGCGTTCCAGGACGACTGCCTCCGCGAGGAGAGCCAGTACCACCAGCTCCACGCGCTCCTGCAGATCGAGTCGGCGCGCCTCGACAAGGTCACGCAAGAAGAAGAGTTTGACAAAGGCAACGGAAAACTCCACCGCGACTTTCGCACGTTCCAAGAACTCTACAAGAACAAGGTCATTCAGCAAGAGTCGCTCACGAAGGAGCTCCGGAAGCAGCAAAAGACACTCAAGACCAACCTCGGCGACTACGTCATCCAGCGCAACATGTTTGACCAGCTCCTCAAGCTCCTCCAGTGCAAAGTCAAGCTCACAACGAACGAGCAAGGCAGCGCCAAGCAAGATCTCTACAGCACAGCGGCTGACATTGCTCAGTTCGACGTGGGCGGCGCGGTACGAAGCGACTGCTCTTCACATGACACTATTCTGTCTGTAGAACGTCATGACCATCGACGCCTAGAGCCTCCGCTCGTAGCTTCTCGTCCATTAACTCGTTCTATACAATCGATTCCTTCACTCGAGTGGCGCGGAGGGCACGCGCGTCCGTTTTCGCGCCAAATCTGGTATCCGGATCCGGAAACCAGCGGCCAGCCGGTGCCCACTGCAAATAAGAAAGCGAAGAATGGCCGAGCCCGCGCCCGCACCCCGCGTCAACAAGGCGCTCATGGCCTCGTACGTGAACCGCACGGTCGCCCTCGTCGGCAGCATGGAGAGCTGGACGGGCAACAGCGCGATCGTCAAGGCCTCGGACGGCGGCCTCGTCACCGTGATCCCGGCGCCCGGCGCCGACTATTCGAGGTACGGCGACCGCTTGAGGTAGCCACTTGCTCATGCGTAAGGAATGTAGCAAGTTCGTCGAAGTCATCGGCCTCGTCCAGCCCGACGGATCGCTCCAAGAATTCAAGTGCACGAGCTTTGGCGACAACTTTGGTACATGCGGCCATAGGTTATGGCAGGCTTTTAGCGTCCTCGTAGATCTCGGCAACTACGACAAGCTCGTCGCGCTCATGCATGGCAAGTTCGCGCCGATGTTTATCTAACTCCCATCTATTCATTTGCCGCGTCGACTATGGTTTCGTGGGCGACGGGGGCGGGCAATGGAGGGTGCTGCTTGAGGCCGACCATGAGAGGCGCCACGGGCTTGACGCTGGCGACGTCCATGCAAGCCACCTACCGATTCCTTCAGCACGCAAGCAAGAGCCATTCGCATCTACCTGCACGATGGACAAGTGGGTTTGCGGCAGGAAGATGCTTTGGTACAGATGAAAGTGACGGTAGTACGTGTGCGTCACGTAGTCGACGATGCGGCTGACGTCAGCGGCGTCAAAGATGCCTGTACTCATCGGCGGCCGCTCGACGCTGTGGCGCAAGAGCATGGCCTGGAAGCGGCTAAAGCTCGCGGGCAGAGTCGGAAGCGTGCGCAGGTCCTTCTCGCCGTGGAGGAAGAGGTCCGTGAGCACGAGGCTGTGCACGATCGCCAGCACCGTCGACGTACGCTCCGCACTAAACTCGTGCTGCTTGGTGAACGCGTACAGATACATGTACATGTCCACGACGAGGTGCATTGGCGCTGGCGCCTTGTGCGTGAAGAGCGGGCTCGGCGGGAAGGCGAAGACGTTGGCGAGGTAGTCGCGAAGCTGCGCCGGGTCGTGGATGAGCCCGAGGTCCAGCACGTGGTCCTCCGAGAGGTATCGCCAGCGCAAGCAGTCGGTCATCCGTCGGTGGTTTCGAGTGTTATAACAGTTGGAGAGGAGTATCTATTCCGATGTTACGTGCTTCTTCTTACAACAGCAACAAGTCGGGCTGCTCCATGTACTTCTTGAACGCCTGCAGGAACTGACCGGCAATGACGTCGTCGACGACTCGTCGGTCGGACGAAAGCGTCACGTTCATGAGCGTCGCCTTGCGCGGCTCGCCGTCGACAGCCGCCGGCGCCACGAGCTCGACGCGGCCACGGCCGACCGCCATGATGCACGCCTGCGGCGGGTTGATCACGGCCGTGAACGAGTCGATGCCAAAGCCTCCAAGGTTCGAGATCGTGAAGCTGCCGCCCTGGAACTCTTCGGGCTTGAGCTTGTTGGCGCGGGCGCGGCCCACGAGCTCCTTGAAGGTGCCGTTGATGCCAACGAGGCCGAGGTTCTGGACCTTGGGCACAATGGGCGTGATGAGGCCAGTGTCCGTCGCCACGGCCACCGAGATGTCGACGGACGAGTTCGGGACGATCTGCTTCAGGACCGGGTCCATGCCGCAGTTGGCCTCCGGCACGTCGCGAAGCGCGCAGGCGACGGACTTGAGGAGGAAGTCGTTGAGCGAGACCGCGACGCCGTGGTCGTTCTTGAGGCGCTTGCGGAGCTTCATAATGGCGTCGATCTCGCAGTCAATCGACGCGTAGTTGTGGGGCACGGTGACCTTAGACGCCGTCAAGCGCTTGGCGATGATCTTGCGCATGTTCGAGAGCGGGAGATCCGTGAACGGGCCATCCGCCGCAGGCGCCGCCTTAGCGACGGGCGCAGCGACGGGCGCGGCCACAGGCGCGGCGATCGGCGCAGGCTTGGTCTCAGAGTGAGCCGCGGGGAGGAGAGAGCGCTTGCCCAAAAAGTGAATGCGGGGCACGCGGTGCGCGCTCGTGGAGGGAGCGATAGCAGCGGGCGCGGCAGCGACAGGCGTGGCAGCAGCGGGGGCAGGAGCAGCGGCTGCGTCGCCAGTGAGCTTGGCAATGTCACCGCTCTTGAGAAGGGCGGCGTACGTTTCTTCGTCGTCGACCGTGTAGGCCAAGAGTGTGCCGACGTCGACGGACGTGCCTTGGGCAACGAGGATCTTGGCGAGGACGGCCTCGTCCTGCATCTCGTAGTCGACGGTCGCCTTGTCCGTCTCGACCTGGCAAAGAACGTCGCCGGCGTTCGCCATCTCGCCTTCCTTCTTGAGCCACGCGGCGATCGTACCGGACTCCATCGTGGGCGAGAGAGCGGGCATGAGGAGCTTGGTCACGCCGTCGGGCAGCGACGAGAGGCGGCGCATGCCCCACGTGGCACGCTTGGCGAGAGGCGGCGTCAAGGCGGCGAGGCGCAGCATAGCAATTGACTGTGTGGGAGTCACTGGATTTGTGGGTCACACGAAATGCACCAATCATTGGTCGTCCGGATAAACGGCGCAAAGGCTGCCCACGCCGAAAAATCCAGCAGCGTTTTTACCTCCGTCCAGTATGCAGGGGGCCTTTATTTTAATTCCCAGCCCCTTCGTCCGACGTCATCCGAGGTGATGACGAAGGCGTCGTCCCATGATGTCATCGCCGCCTTCTTCCAGCCATGGGCTTGGACAGTGCTGGTAGACGCCAAGCATGCTCCCAAAGCTAGGGACACGGTCCATGCGCGTCGATGGGCATCATTGAGGGTTCCATGGCGCCGCAACGGTCGGTTGTCCGGATAAAGGGAAAAGTCCCTCGGAACCGAAAGGACACGCTCTTTAACATGGATTCGACCGCCGAAACCGGGCGTGAAACGGAGCTTAAATAAAGATGTCGGTCGCGCAGGACAAGGTCCCGAACGACGAGTACGAGGTGCTCGAGGCGCTCGGCGAGGGCTCGTACGGGAAGGTCTTCAAGGCCATGCACCGGCGCTCGGCGCGTGTCGTCGCGCTCAAGGTCGTGCCCGTCGAGAGCGACGACAAAGACATGGCCGACCTCCTCAAGGAGATCAAGATCCTCCAAAAGTGCCAGTCGCCCTACATCGTGCAGTACCATGGCAGCCTGCTCTACGAGGGCAGCATGTGGGTACGATCTTCTTCGCGTCCTTGGGCTGCGCCTCACGCGCGTAGATCGAGATGGAGTTTTGCGAGGCGGGCTCGGTCGCCGACATGCTGCGTGTCTCTCCAGCCGGCGTCTTGAGCGAAAAAGAAGTCGCCGCCGTCTGCGCCAACGTCGTGAAAGGTCTTGCGTACCTCCATGAACAGCGCAACATCCACCGGGTGCGTCTGCACTGCGCGCATCAGCCAGCATTGATGGAGTGGTGCAGGACATCAAGGCCGGCAACGTGCTTCTCTCATCGAGCGGCCTCGCCAAGCTCGGTACAACATCTCTGCATAACATTGTGTCGAGCATTTCGTAGCCGACTTTGGCGTCTCGGCGCAGCTCACCAACACGATCAACAAGCGCAAGACCGTGATCGGCACGCCGTTCTGGATGGCACCTGAGGTCATCCAGGAGACGCAGTACGACTGCAAGGTAATCCCATCGCTCCTACTGACCATATCAACCACAACGATGTCTCTCAGGCGGACATTTGGTCCTTGGGCATCACGGCCATTGAAATGGCGGAGGGCGACCCGCCGCTCGCGTCGATGCACCCGATGCGCGTACGACAAGTTACCTTTGGACCCTCGTGAGGCATTTGCACTAGGCCATCTTTTTGATCCCGAGCCGACCGTCCCCGACGCTCAAGGAGCCAGCGCAGTACTCGCCTGCCTTCTCGGACTTTCTCGCGCTCTGCTTGAAGAAGAACGCGGCGGACCGTCCGTCGGCCGCCGATCTCCTCTCGGTATCCGCTCTCTTCTCAACACATCCGCATGGGCTTCGTAGCACCCGTTCATCAAGAGGGACGTCGAGCGCCTCGAAGCGACGCACGCGGCCGGCTTGCCCGTGCTGCAGGAGCTCGTGGACCGCAACCTCGAAGCGATCTCGACCGACCGCGTCCACATCACAATGACCGAGTCTGGTGACGCGTCCACGATGGTCGCGTCGACGCGCCGTATGTCGACCGACGCCAGCAGCGACTGCGGAACCATGGTTTACCGGGGCACAGGAAGCGCTCCTTCCGGCGCGCGCGACACCACAGAGCTCTACGGCACTGTTGTGCACCGGGGTATATGCTGTTCTGCACCCCGACCGTACTAGATTGTCGTTTAGGAGCATCGGATGCATTTGGCACAATGGTCGCCAAGGACTCGCCGCAGAAGCCGCCGACGCAGATCGAACGCACGCCGGCGGAGCCTTCCTTCATGAAGTACTTTCGTCTCGGCAGCGGCAGCGACGCCAACCTCCTCGATGCCAAGAACAGCACGATTCGCCCGACGTCGACGACCGTCCTCAGCGCCTCGGTTCGCATCACCTCTCGTCCATTGAGCTCACGGTGTCGTAGGCCAAGTCGGTGACGCAGGCGCTCCTGCAGCTCGAAGACAAGTACGAGAAGGACCGCGTCGCTCTCGAGAAGGCCTACCTCCTTGAGAAGGCGCAGCTCGAGGCGCAGCTCGCGACGCTGATGCACTAAGTCTTTTTATTCCACCTCTTCTCACGCTACGCTGCCACGTATTTTGTTCGGATACGCGCAAGATCTCGATATCCGGATAGTCCGTTGCCGGCGATCCGCAAAACATAAGAATGCAGCGGGACGAGGAGCAGGAGGCGCTGCTGAGCGAGGCGACGACGAGCGTGCGCCAGAGCGCCTTCTACATGAAGCGGGCCATGGACGCCGGCGCCAACGAGGCGGACATCGCGCTCGTGCTCAAGCACGCGGCCGACTTCCTCCGCGAGCTGCGCACGTCGCTGCTGTCGCCCAAGAACTACTACGAGCTCTACATGCTCGTGGCCGACGAGCTGCACGCGCTCGTAGCCTACATCGAAGCACACCGCGCATCCATCAACCTGCGCAAGCTGTACGAGCAGGTACAGAGCAGCGGCAACGTCGTGCCACGACTCTACCTCCTCGTGGCTGTCGGTGTTGTCTACATGCGCAGCGACATCAACCTCGTGCGCGAGCTGCTCAAGGATCTGGTCGAGATGGTCAAAGGCGTGCAGCATCCGCTGCGAGGACTCTTTCTGCGCCACTACCTCGTCGTCTCCGTCAAGGAGCTGCTCGGCGCCGTCGACGTGGCGGACGCGCTCGCGTTCCTGCTCCAGAACTGGGACGAGACCAACCGGCTGTGGATTCGCATGCAGTTCCAGTCCAACATCAAGGACAAGAAACAGCGCGAGAAGGAGCGGCAGGAACTCAAGCTGCTCGTGGGCACGAGCCTCGTGCGCGTGAGCCAGCTCGACGACGTCTCGAGCGCCGTCTACGCGGCCGACGTGCTGCCGCGCGTGCTCGAGATTGTCATCAACTGCAAGGACAAGATTGCGCAAGTCTACCTCATGGACTGCATCATCCACGTAGAAGCCTCTTCCTACTTGCACGAAATGTCTCATAGTTCCGCAGGTGTTTCCGGATGAATTCCATCTCGAGACCATTCCTGCCTTCCTCGGCGCGCTCAAGGACCTCAACAGCCTCGTGGACATTACGGAACTCGTCCTCGCGCTGCTCCAGCGGCTCACCAAGTACCACGAAGCCAACGCCTCCCACGGTACCGATTTGATACGAAGTGATATCTCGATACATTGAAAAGAGACTAGGGTTTCCGGAGCAGGACGCGCTCTTTGAGGCCCTCGCAGCGTGCGCGGCGTCGGCGGTCAAACAATTCGAGGCTTCGCTTCCCAGCGCGTCGCTCCTCGGGCTCTACGCCGGCATCATGGAGTTTGTGTTTGCGTGTTTCCAGCCGCCCGCAACAACGTACGTGGCGAAACTCTTTGCCGCGGCCACCGACTTGCTCGTGCGCGTCAAAATGTACGAAAACACGCATCTTTTTGGGCTTGACATGTGCGCAGGCGGTCGGATGCGGTGATTGCCGCGGGCGAGCGCCTCGTGCGCGTGCCCATGGACGCGCTCGGCCACCAGCTCGTGGACGACGCAGAGATGACGCGCTGCGCCAGCGTCGTCCTGCAGTGGCTGCCAACAGCCGATCGCAAGCGCCTCGCCATGCACTGGGGCAACGTGCTCCTCCGGCGGCGCGAGATGCTCGAGAGCGCGGCGTCTGTCGAGAAGGCGTACACGCTGCTCCTCCCGCTCATCCGCGACGACGGCGACGACGGACCGCCCAGCTCAGTCGCCTCGCGCGTGCGTGGCTCTGATGCCTCCTTATCAAAGTGACACGCCGTCCGTAATAGGCGGCGTTTGAGAAGGAGCAGCACCTCGTGGCCAAGATTGCGCACCTGCTGCGCCACCCAAGCGCCGACGTTCAGTTCCAGGTACACTGCCAGCGCCCCATTTGAGTCAAGTTGACCAACGGGAGCAGATATACAGCCAGGCGCGGCGGCTCCTTGGCCAAGGGGGACTCCAGCGCATCCGGGTCACGCTCGTACCACTGGTGTTTCTCTCGCTCCAGCTCACGCAGCGCGTGCATGCGGTCAGGGACAGCGCTGTGTCGCCGCGCGAGGTGCTGCAGTTTGTGCACGAGATGGCGACGGCGCTCGCGTCCAAAGTCGAGCTCGTCGAGACGCCCGTGTTTGTCTCTATCTTTCTGCAGTGCGCGCTGACGGCCGACGCCTGCGCTCTCGAAGCAATCGCGTACGAGTTTCTCACGCAGGCCTTTATCGTGTACGAGGACCAGCTCAGCCAGTGCGCGCATCAGCTCCTCGCGCTAGAGGCGATGCTCGGCGCGCTCCGCCACTGCACGCACCTGACGCCCGCGAACCTCGACACGCTCGCGACCAAGCTCACGCAGTACGCGGCCAAAGTGCTCAAGAAGAAGGACCAGTGCCGCATGGTCGCATCCTGCGCGCACCTCTTTTGGCGCCCGGTACATTTCTCAAACTGTTCGACGACGAACTGCTTCTTGTGTAGGGCGGGCACGGCGTGCGCGTCCTCGAATGTCTCCAGCGTGCGCTCAAGATCGCGGACGGCTGCACGTCGTCGGCGGCGCAGGTCGCGCTCTTTGTCGACATCTTGGACGAGGTAGGTCCATAGTCGCATTGCGCGAAGATTCACTTTTTCCTAGTACCTGTACTTTTTCCTGGCGCGCGCGCCCGAGGTACGCTCGCCACGAGATGGCGATACGCAAATTTCTACTTGGTGTCGGTAGATATCCAAGCAGTACCTCGTGGGGCTCATAGCGCTCGTCAAGGAGCACCTCGAACACATGGAGTCGGGCACCGAGAAGGCCGAGATCGAAGCACACTACCGCAACACGCTCAAGCATATTGAGACGGTCGAGTTGTAGACGCTTAAGAAAACGAACTCGACATGTACGTGACGCCGCCCAGCACGAGCGACGAGACGCCGAGCGCCCGCAGCACCATCATGCGCCACACGGAGTCCTTGACGCGCTGCGTGTCCTGACGCTCGACGTACTAGAGGAGTCGCGATGAGAGCATGCCAGCTTGGATGACGTACGTCGATGACGGCAGCAGCAGCAATCACAAGTTCTCCGCGGCGCGGCGTCGTCCACGGCACGTTGTGCTGCTGGAGGCTGGCTTCCAGCGCCGCGACGGCCTGCGGCTTCTGCACTAGCACGCGCACATTCTCCGTTGCCCCCTCGTCCAGGCCTATTTGCGTGAGGGTCAACAGCTGAAGTCGAGAGTACCGTGGAGGTGCTCGACGTGGAGCCAAAGGAGGGATGGCGCAATGGACGCTGGGAGATGGCGCAGGTCCAGCAGCATCCGGTCCTTGGCGCTGGCCTGCGTGTGCACTTCGGCGAGGCAGTTGGTGTAGTCGCGGCTGCCCATGAGGCTCAAGAGCACGTGGGGCGGCACGACGGCGCTGAGCGCGCGAAACTCGTGGAGGCCGACGACGTAGCCGCGGCGCCACATCTCGTCAAACGCGAGGTGGAACTGGTCGTACTGCTTGGCCTTGTAGACCGCCACGAGCATGTCGGTGAGGACGGACGTGGGCACGCGCGCGCCAGGGCTGAGCTTGTGCAGCTTGAGGTAGCAGCCGTACGCGTCGTGCACGAGGCCGCTCGTCACGAGAGCTTGGAGGAGTGCCGCCGAGCACCCGTTCTCGACGATCGGCACGAGGTCGAGCGTGATCGAGACGCTGAGGGTCCGCGCCATCTTGCGCGAGAGGCGCGGTTGGACTAGCACCCGAAGAAGACAGTCCAGAATCTCGCTCGAGGGCGGCCCGCGGTACGCCTGGTGCACAAGCGGGATCGAACCGTGCAGGTTGAGGTAGTCGAGCGTCTCGATCGCCGCAACCAAGAGCGCCGGCGATGGCGCAATCACCTGCGGTTCAGTGAGGTCGCGCTGCGCGAGCGCATAGCTGATGGTGAGGCTCTCGGCGTACGCGTTGTTCTGCGCCTTGAGGAGGTGGAGGAGGCACGTCGCGTCCTTTGCGAGGAGCGACGCGAGCTTCATGGCCGAGACCGAGGACGGCAGCACGATCCAGTTGGGCGGGAGCACCTTGGCGTAGTGAAGCGTCCGAATGTACGCCAAGAAGTTGGCGTGCATGACGCTGCTCGACGCCGACGCCATCTTGTCTTGCGCCGGCACGGCGCCGTGGCCCATGACGGTCGTCGCGCTCTTGAGAAGCTGCTGCTGCGTCGTGTGCGGCGTGCGCTGCCACGTCGACGGTGAAATGTGCGCGAGCTGCGCGAACGCATCGAGGTACTTGTACTCCTCGAAGAGGGCATAGACGTGCGAGAACTCGACGACGTCGCGCAGCGCCGCTGCCTTGGGCGTCGGGTCCTCTGTGTCGAGCTCCTGTAGCTGGCTCTGCACGCGCACGTCTTCGTCGCGGAGGCGGTCAAGACGACCTTGGAGAATGGCCACCTGCGCAGCCTTGGCCGTGTCATTGGCCGCCTGCGCCAACAACTCCTTCGAGAGCTCCGCTAGACGGGGCTCCTGGAGACGCACGGGCTGCGGAGTTGACTCTACGATCTGAACGGCGCGGTGGCTGGCGTCGCTCGCGCTCAAGGAGCCTGCGGCAACGAGCGACTGCAGCTTCTCCAGCGCCCGGTACCGACGTTGCATCTTCGACCAATCCCAACTCCGCCATGTTTACGCCGACTAAATACTTTATTTTTGGTTGCTAATTGTGGCAACAAGAGGCGTTTCATGGAGCTGGACGACGACGGACTCGTCGGATGCTTGGTCATCTCGGACGCAGGCCACGTCCTCGCCGAGCACGCGCTTCGTCCGTCGGGCCTTCGCTCGGCGCCATTGGCCTCGCTCGTTGCCACGCTTCAGCAGTTCAACCACGGGTATACCTACGTAGCGCTGCAGGCTGCTCAGCGCTGTAGGTAGGCAGCCCATGGCCATGCTCATGCTGCAAGAGCAAGCGGTCGTCGTCGCGAGCTCCACTGTGGCTCCGATCCTCGCTGTTGTTGTGTGCGTGGCAGAGTCCGACGCAGGATTTGGGCGTCTGGTACACGACGCGTTTGAGGCAGCCACTGACCTTGGATGGCAGGTGGGCGCGTGCGTGCTGGACGCCTGCACTCGGTACTTTGGCCACGCTGCGCTCGATGGTCTCGTCGCAAGTCTCAAAAAGGAAACGGAGGCACAGGCGACGACCTACACCCTCTCGTCGGCGCTCGAGGGGCAAGCACCTGCGAATCATACCGCGTTCGGCGCTTTCGAAGCAACTGTTCTCGGTCCTTTCCTGGGCACTGCTATCGATTTGAAGCGGTCCTTGCAGCGACACCCTCGCGCCTTCTTCCTCAATAGCAATTTGAGCGAAGTCCTGCCGCCCACCCCACTCGCTTCGGCGCTCCTCCACGGAATCCTCTGCGTCGCCCGGGATGCTGTCGTCGCCGCCACCGGGTTTTGGACTGCCCGACCGATCGGTACGGCTCGCATGGCGCTATCATGAAGTACTATTGCTGTTGCGCAGGGTCGCGCCACACGACCTACGTCGGGCTCGCGTCCTTTGGGGTGCGCATTGACGGCCCAGATGTGTACTCTACGCTATAATAGATCCCAGGCTACTGTGCTGCAGTCATCTACGAAGGACCGGACGAGTGGTTCGATGCGCTGCTGCCTCCTACAACGACGACAGTTCACGTCCCTCATGCCAGCCCGTGGAGTGTGGCCCAAGGACTTCATGCCGCTAGTGCCCGCTTCACGCTCGAGGAGCTTTGCGCGAGCTTCGCCCATCACGAAGCGTCACTTGTGCCCGAGTCTCCGCGACAGCCAGAGCCCGTAAGACAGAAAGACTAGCATCCTTACTTGGGCTTATGCAACTTGGCCTCCCGCGCTTGCTGAACCATGCGCCGCGCCCGCTCGTTCACTCGGTCGATTTCGATCTGCGCCTCGGAGGCCTCGTGCTCCAGCGCAGACTGCAGGCGCGCGAGCTTCTGCCTCCGGTACGCGTCGTCCAGCGGTATCGCTTCGGCGCGCGGTCGCAGTGTCGTGGGCGAAGATGTTGTGACCACATTGCCGTCGGCGTCGACCTCGATGGGAATCTGAAACAAATGCTACGAGACCAAGATCTTATTCTGGGCGAAACCCTGACTGGTGTCGTACCCGAAGCATCTTGCAGCGGGGCGGCGGCCGCAAGCATGCGCCGGTGGCTAGGATGTAGGACGACATACAGATAAGAAGCAGAATAGTTGACGTACTCGGGTCGAAGAGCGCGCCATGAACCTTGCACTGGATGACGCCATGCGCGAGGAACTCGGCGTCGTTCCAGTCCATCTCGAGCGCTACGTGGCTGCACTGGTTGACGAAAGCCACCGGGCGGGCTTCGTCCAAGAGCACAAAGGCGTCGACCTGCCCGCCCCACTTGAACTTGAGCGCGTGCGTCGGCGGAAGCGCCTGCAGCGCCACCACCGACGCAATCACCTCTTGCCCGACGGCGTGGCACCAGCGACGGCCGATCATGGTTTCGGTTGCGCAATCGCCAAATGACCATGTTATAACTGTTAGATGAGTGTTATCGCCACGGAGGGTGCCACGTCATGGGCTACATATGGTCGCGTTTGGTAAAAGGGCCGCCGCCGACGCCAGCATCCAAGCACACTTGGTTCGACTGCGCGGCCGTGAGGAGCGTGCTGGGCACTGCCGCTTGCGGGGCTTTGGCGGCGGTCGACGACGCCTCAAACCGCCCTTCGTACGCCCAGAGCCCCATCGCGGGGTTGGAGATGTAGTAGAAGCGGCGGCCATTGGCCTCGTGCCACCCGTCGCGCTGCGCCGAGGGGTTGACGATGTTGTACTTCTCAAGCATGGCTTGGAGCGGCGCGTACTCAAAGCCAACGCCCTCGACCTCGTCCTGCGTGAGGCCGTTCGGCGCGCAGGCGTACACGATGCGGAACCGGTTCTCGGACGAGCCGTGGATGAGGTGCGCGGCAGCGCTGAGGTTCTTCATGAGGTCGCGGTTGGCGTGGATGTGCGCAAGGACCTCCTACAATATCAACGAGAGATATTGGACATCGGTTGTCCAGTATATTAAGCGTGTACCGGCGTCGTGCGGTAGCCGTACTTTCGGATGAGCACGTCGATCTGCTTGTCTTCGCCAAAGTGCGTGACGCCGGGCGCGAGCACGACCAGCGTCCCGTGGTCCGCAATCGCCATGCGCGTGCGGTAGATGCTCTTGTTGCCAAGCCACGTCGTCTTGAACTCGTCCGGGTCCAGGTACACAACCACCTAGAGTTGTTGAGCTATACCATCAGGCTCGCATTCGTACGTCGTCCAAGGGCGACGGCAACAGCGTAAAGTTGACTTGGAGCGAGAGCGCCGCCGCGCGCGTAAAGCACTCGTCGTCGTCGCCGATGAAGACGCCGCGCGTGACGACCGATCCGTCATCGCTAGCACATTCGTTAGGAGCGAATCACGTCGTTCTGACGCACCGCCGCCCGATGACCGTCTGCACGTAGAGCAGCGGCAGGTCGCGCAGAAAGTGCTCAGACGCGTAGTTGAGGATGCGTCGAAGCGGGTTGTTGGCGCGGCCTACGCTCGTGCATGCGACAGCGAAGCGCCAAAGGAGTCGCACCCATCATTCGCTCCATGCCGTAGACGGCGCCGATGAAGTGCGAGAAATTGATCGCGTCGCTGCCCCCTGCGTACGGCTGATGCCAATGCGATGAAGAGAGCGATTCGCACCTGTGCCCACGAAGAGGTTCTTGTTGTAGTTGGCCATGCCCATGACCTCGTGCGGCACCACTTGTCCGATCGAGAGCACGAGGTCGTGCTGTCCCTCCCAAATCTGCGCAAGCTTAAGCTTAAGAAGCATGGGACTGCGTACGAGCTTGTTGAGCTGCGCCGGCCATGGCTCGTTCACTTGGCCGTCGCTGGCCTCTTGCACAAGCTCCTTCGGCACCTCGCCGATCGTGACCACGTCGTTCCTAGCTGAAACATGGTACCAACACCTTGAAGTTTCGCGCTCACCGCCAATCGTGCACGCGAAAGAGGTCATGCGGCACGTTGCCAAACATCTAGGCGACCGATGATGCTGGACTTTCGCCTGATGTTGTGCTACCTTGGTGATCTCCTCGGGCGTCATGGGCGCGTGCGTCCCGAGGGCGGGCATGATGTCGGTCACGTGCTCGCCAAAGTAGGCGTAGGCGTGCTGCGTCACGATGCCCGACTTGCTACGCAGCCATGAGCTCACGAGGGTTCCGTGGTTCATAGCGTACGAGTGGAAGCGGGTAAAGTCGGGGGGCACGAGCATGACCTTGCGCTTTGCCTTGCCGTGGAGCTTGTCCAGCGCGGTGTAGAGCGCTTGCTTGAGCCCATCGTCCGAGATCTCGGTCGTCGGCGAGCCTTCGCTGTAGTAAAGGACCATGCTGGTCCACCGAAGAAAAGACAGTGTGAAGAAGATCGCAAGCATCTGCAACTCGTGTTCATTGGCCAAAAGCCTGGTTTTATATCGCGTTTCATTGGCTAATGAAGAATGTTGCTGATTGGCTATATTCCAGCGATTATGCAAGATGGCCGAACCGCTGCGTCGACCTCGGTTGGAGTTGGTGGTGCGCTCGCTGCACTGGCAGGCTAGCACTGGTAGGCTTATCGAACGAGCTATTACATAAGCTACTGCTACTCTTATTGCTCCTCTGGCAGCGCATGCTTGATGTACATACTGCCTGGCACTGCAGAGGTCGAGGTGCAATCATCGAAAATGCAAAAAAAACGGTACCGCCACTGGAATTATTTGCGTCCGACACGTAATTAGCCAAAACGGTATATAGACTGCGTAGTAGACTGCGTGTGTGCAGGATGTTGACTGCATCGCCTGCCATCCTTTGGAAGTTGCCTTCAATGGTTGCTGTTTCACCTGGATTCTTGACGTCCGGATACGGATTTATCCGGCGATTAGTTGACTCCCCAGGTTGCCAGAAGCGTTCAATTGTCGCCCGACGCAAGCATGCTCACGAAGCTCACCCGCCGTCCAAACCTCCGGTCGCTGGCCACGCGCCATGCGACGACGACGTCGCTGCAGCTCAAGGAGTACGACCTCGTCGTCATTGGCAGCGGGCCGTCCGCGGTCCAGTGCGCCATCGAGTCGGTCAAGAAGGGCAAGACCGTCGCCGTCATCGACAAGAAGGCTGGCATTGGCGGCGTCTGCGTGCACACGGGCACGATTCCGTCCAAGACCTTTCGCGAGTCCGTGCTCCATCTCTCGGGCTTCCGCCACCAAGGGTGCGCAGCGCCAGCCTCGCTCTAGCTCATTCGCATGGCGCGTAGGTTCTACGGCAAGTCGTATGCGCGCGACAACATTACGCTCAACGACATTCTCGGGCGCGTGAACACGGTCGTCTCGAAGGAAATGGACGTGATTCAGGCGCAGCTCAAGGCCGCGCGCGTCGACCTCGTGCCCGGCCTCGCGCGCTTTGAGAATGAAAACGAAGTGTCGGTCGAAGGCGACGATGGCCAGCCGTATATACCCGTGCTGCCCGCATTCGCATTCTCATATAGACTTGTAGGACGCGCCTCCGCGGCAAGAAGTTTCTCGTCGCGTGCGGGACGCGGCCGGCGCACAGCCCGCTCGTGCCCTGCGACGGCAAGGTCATCCTCGACAGCGACCAGATCCTCAACCACGGCACGACCAAGCTGCCCAAGTCCTGGATCGTCGTCGGCGCCGGCGTCATTGGCATGGAGTACGCATCGATGCTCAACGTGCTGCCGGGCATCAACGTCACGGTCGTCGACGGCCGCGCCGAGATCCTGAGCTTTTGCGACGACGAGATTGTGAGCTCGCTCAAGATGGAGATGCGGCACAAGGGCGCGCGCTTCCTCCTCGGCGAGTCCATCAAAAGCGTCGAGCACTTCAAGAACGGCGTCAAGGTCGAGTTCAACAGCGGCAAGGCTATGTTTGCCGAGGCGCTGCTCTACTGCGTTGGCCGCCAGGTACTCGTCCTCCTTGATTTCATACCGTAACATCTTCGTAGGCCAACACGGACGGCCTCAACCTCGAAGCGGTCGGGCTCTCGAAGAACCACCGCGGCCTCATTACGGTCAACGAACAGTACCAGACGTCGCACCCGCACATGTACGTTCGATACCTGTGTCCAACAGCGACTTAGACCGCTCTAGCTACGCCGCGGGCGACTGCATTGGCGCGCCGTCGCTGGCGTCAACGAGCATGGAGCAGGGCCGGCTCGCGGCGTGCGACATGTGGAGCGACAAGGACCAGACGACGTCGCAGCTCGAGTCGGGCAACTACCCGTACGGCATTTACACGATCCCGGAGATCTCGATGGTCGGCAAGACGGAGCAGCAGCTCACAAAGGAAGGCGCCAACTACGCCGTGGGTCTCGCCAAGTTTTCCGAGCTCGCCAAGGGCCAAATGAGCGGCGACATTGAAGGCATCCTCAAGCTTCTCTTCGATCCCGTCTCGCTCCAGCTCCTCGGCGTCCACGCGATTGGGCACGGCGCCACCGAGATCATCCACATTGGCCAAGGTACGCAAGCGCATGTATTGTCTCGGAGGCTTCAGTCTACTAGTGGCCATGGCCATGAACTGCAAGCTCACGTACTTCCGCGACGCCGTCTTCAACTACCCGACGCTCGCCGAGGTACGACGCCGAGTTGCTGCCTCTTTGAAACACTTGCGACTAGGGCTACCGCGTCGCCGCGCTGAATGGTCTCGGGCGCCTGACGAAAGAACAAAATTAACTAGCCAATACACCCCTCTGGACGCGCTCTTTCGACTTTGGCGAGGTGCTTGCGGCAAAGCGCAACGGGCAAACAAAGCAGTGAAAAGACCAAGTGTTATGTTAACATGCACAGCTGCGCTCGCTTCTAGCTCGACCTAACGTCTCAACGCGGCGCCCAAAGCGACGCCCGCAACGCCCGCCGCCGCCATCAAGGCATAGCTGATCGAGATCGGGGCAGCGCTAGGATCCAAGACACTGTGAGTACTGCTTTGGTGGACGTAGGCGCTGGGCTGCGCTCGCTGCGCGTCCAGGATCGTCTTACCAAGGAGCTACCACAGAAGTTCATGAGTCATTGGATCCTCGAGAGCATGCGACGTACTTGGTAGGCGTAGTAGTGCGCGCCGCGCTCGCCCAAGTCTTCGGTCAGCACCAAGTAGATGGGCAAGACCTTGAGGGCGGGGCTGACGCGACCCTTGTCAAAGAGCGCGTCCAAGAAGAGGCTCGACTTGGTAAAGTAGTCGAGGTTCTTGGGCGCGAGACCACCCGTGATGTAAAAGCCGCCGCGCGGGAGGTACTTGAGCGCAGCGTTGCCGGCTTCGCGACCGTAGGCACTAGACATGATGGTGAGCCCACGACTTTGTGGCTAAGAAGGAGCGTACCGGACAAAGATGTCCATGGCCTGGTTGCAGAGGTCGTCCGTGGGCGCGTTCTTGCCGACGACAGCGCCCTGGAGCGTATCGGCCTCGAGGAACTCGGCGTGGAGCGTCTGGTTGACCTTCTCCGGGAACTTGTCGGCCAAGAAGGCGTAGATGGTGGCGAGACCCGGGCCCGAGACGATGCGCTCGACCGAGAGGCGCTTGTTGGGGCCAAACTTGTTGCGGAGGTGGTTGTACAGCTCGATTTCAATGTCCGTGACGGGCGCAAAGTCGCTGTGGCCGCCTTCGCACGCGTAGCACTCGTACGTGCCTTCGCCGGACGGCGTCAAGAAGCACTGGCCCAAGCCCGTGCCGGCACCGACCGTGGCGATCGGCGCGTGCTTGTCGGGCACCGCGTCATTCAGCGTGATGTACTCGTGCGGGCGGAGCGTCAAGAGGCCGTAGCCCATGGCGGCAAAGTCGTTGATGAGCTTCACGTGCGGGATGCCGAGCTCGCGCTCGAGCACTTCGCCCTTGATAGACCAGCCAAACGCAATGTTGGTAAAGCTATGCGCCAACACGATGAGCATAAACGATGCGCATGGGACACACGTACACGACAGAGTTGTCCAAGATCGGGCCGGCGCAAGCAAGCACGCAGCAGGCCGGCGGCTCGTCGACGCCGGCTTCGTTGAGGAAGAGGAGCGCGACTTCGACGAAGCTCGCGTGTTCTTGGTTGAGGTACTTCTTGTTGAAGATGACCTCGCCGGGGGCGATCTTGCCGACGACTATGGAATGATGCATGTTAGGCGACGACGCCTGCGGAGCCGAGCTGTACCCGAGGCGTGGGTCTGCGAGCGGGGCACGCGCCAGAGCGAGAGGCGGGTGTTGGTACCGCCGCAGTCGCCAGAGACGATGAGGTCGTAGCTAGTAGAAGCGTCAGATGAGTCGTATCGCGATCTTAGTCTGCACGTACTCCTTGTCGGCGAGCAGTTCTTCGCGGGTGCTGGGCATGGCGATGGAGGGTGGATGGGGCAAAATGCAAAGTGAGGCCAATATTCTTCGAGGGGCTCCGTCGCGCCTCCTGATTGGTTGAAAAGGAAGATTGCAGGGGAATAAAAATGGGCTCGCACAATACAAACTTCAAGGTGCGACACGTGGCAAATAAAAATACGCTTCAACCTCAACAAGCGCCTCGTGTGTGCAATGGGTGCGTGTGAAAATCACGTGAAAATCCAGCGAAATCAAGCAGCCGACGCTGGCGACCGTCGAGCGGAACAAAGGCGTCCGACTCATCTTCTTCTTGTGCTCCGAGTCATTCGGAAAGGGTTACACAACCCCCGCCAGTGCACGCGACCGGCGCGCCCCGTGAAAGTTGACGTCCCACTCGTGGCTGGGCGCGCGGCTGCGAGGGAGACTTCCTCCTTTGTCTGGTCCTTTTTCAGAGGGTATACCCATCGCCAACGAACCAGTGGATGGAGCTGCAAGTTGTGCAAAGGGGAGGGCGACCAAGTTGCACCCGCTTGACACCCACAGTCGCCAGGCTTCAACGTCGACCGCGCTCTGTTTGCGAAGACTGGCCATCTGCGCCGGCCAAGAAATCCATGCCGGCAGATGGCCACCCACAAATTCAGCACCACGGACGCAACAGACGACGCAGAGCCAAGGGACCGAGCATAAAAACAAGCAAGTCGCGTCGATTGGGCTGTTTAAATACGCAGCGGCGACGCGCCTACGCACCGCACGACAAGCACTCCTCTTCCTCGTCCGGCTGCGCGGCAGTCGGCGCCGGCGCGGCCGTGGGCGCCTTGCCGGCGTTGGCGGCCTGCTGGCGCTTGATGGCCGACTGGTCGACCGTGAACTGGATCGCATCGGCCTTGGGGCGCGAGCGCATGTAGTACATGCCCGTCTTGAGGCCGCGCTTCCACGCGTAAAAGTGCATCGACGTGAGCTTGCTCACGCTCGGGTCGGCGATGTGCACGTTCATCGACTGGCTCTGGCAGATGAACGCGCCGCGGTCGGCCGCGAGGTCGAGCACGACCTTTTGCTTGATCTCCCAGACCGTCTTGTAAATGTCCTTGATGCGCTTCGGGATCGTCGCCACGTTCTGGACGCTGCCGCGGTCGTGCAGAATCTGGTTGCGCACGTCGGCGTTCCAGAGCCCGAGGCCGATGAGCTCCTTCATGAGGTACTTGTTGACGATCGTAAACTCGCCAGCGAGCACGCGGCGCGAGTACATGTTGCTCGTGAACGGCTCGATGGACTCGTTGTTGCCGAGGATCTGCGCCGTCGACGCCGTCGGCATGGGCGCGAGGAGGAGCGAGTTGCGCACACCGTGGGCCGCAACCTGCGCCTTGAGCGTCTTCCAGTCCCAGAGGTCCGTCGGCGAGACGCCCCACATGTCGTACTGGAACTTGCCCTGCGAGACGGGCGACCCGGCGTACGTCTCGTACGGGCCGAGCTCCTTGGCGATCTCCATCGACGTTTCCATGGCCGCGTGGTAGATGGTCTCAAAGATCTGGATGTTGAGCTTCTTCGCTTCCGGCGACTCGAACGGGAAGCCCATGAGGATGAAGGCGTCCGCGAGGCCCTGGACACCGATGCCGACCGGGCGGTGGCGCATGTTGCTCTTGCGCGCCTCTTCGATCGGGTAGTAGTTGACGTCGATGACCTTGTTGAGGTTGCGCGTCACAATCTTGGACACCTTGTGCAGGTTCTTGAAGTCAAAGTCGCCGTCGGTGACAAACTTGGAGAGCGCGATGGACGCGAGGTTGCACACCGCGACCTCGTCCGGGCTCGTGTACTCGATGACCTCGCAGCAGAGGTTGCTCGACTTGATCGTGCCGAGGTTCTGCTGGTTGCTCTTCGAGTTGCACGCGTCCTTGTACAGCATGTACGGCGTGCCCGTCTCGATCTGCGAGTCGAGGATCGCAAACCAGAGCTGCTGCGCCTTGATCGTCTTACGCGCGCGGCCCTCCGACTCGTACTTGTGGTAGAGCGCCTCAAACTCGGCGCCCCAGCAGTCGTGGAGGCCCGGCGCTTCGTTCGGGCAAAAGAGACTCCAGTCGCCGTTCGACTCGACGCGCTTCATGAAGAGGTCCGGAATCCACATGGCGTAGAAGAGGTCGCGCGCGCGGTGCAGCTCGTTGCCGTGGTTCTTCTTGAGGTCGAGGAACTCGAAAATGTCGGCGTGCCACGGCTCGAGGTAGATCGCGAACGAGCCCTTGCGCTTGCCGCCGCCCTGGTCGACGTAGCGCGCCGTGTCGTTGAAGACGCGGAGCATCGGGATGATGCCGTTGGACGAGCCGTTCGTACCGCGGATGTAGCTGTTGGTGCTGCGGATGTTGTGGATGTTGACGCCAATGCCGCCCGCCCACTTGGAGATGCACGCGCACTGCTTGAGCGTGTCGTAGATGCCTTCGATTGAGTCGTCGCGCATCGCGAGGAGGAAGCAACTCGAGAGCTGCGGGCGCGGCGTGCCGGCGTTGAAGAGCGTCGGCGTCGCGTGCGTAAAGAACATTTGGCTCATGTACTCGTACGTGTCGAGGGCGCCGGCAATGTCCTCCTTGTGGATACCCACGGCGACGCGCATGATGAGGTGCTGCGGGCGCTCGCAGACCTTGCCGTCGACGCGGAGGAGGTAGCTCTTCTCGAGCGTCTTGAAGCCAAAGTAGTCGTACTCAAAGTCGCGGTCCGAGATGATGGCCGAGTTGAGGAGCTCCTTGTTGGCCATGATGATCGCGTACACGTCTTCAGCGATGAGCGGCGCCGGCGCGCCCGTCTTGGCGTGCTTGTTGTTGTAGAAGAGCTCGATGTTGTCCGAGAAGACCTTGTGCGTGTTCTTGTGCAGGTTCGAGATCGAGATGCGCGCCGCGAGCTTGGAGAAGTCGGGGTGCTGCGTGGACTGGTAGGCCGCGGTCTCGGCCGCGAGCTCGTCGAGCTCGGATGTCGTGACGCCCGCGTAGACGCCGGCGACGACCTTTTGCGCGATCAGAATCGGGTTGACGTAGTTGGGGTCGAGGCCGTAGCAGAGCTTGTTGATGCGCGCGGTGATCTTGTCGAACTTGACGTCCTCGCTGCGCCCATCGCGCTTGACCACGTACATGCTGCTTCTTGGTCGGCGGCGGCAAATGCGGAACTGACCCCTCGTTTTGGCGCGATCGGCGGACCTCTATATAGTGATATCGCTTCCCAGAGGCACTGGTCCTGACGCAGCGCTAATTTTGGCGCCAAGAAGATGGCGCCCGCGCCTTCGGAGCGGTTCGCGCTCGAAATAGCATGCTACCAAGGGCGATGCAGTCGTCTCGTCGCGGAGTCGATATCTAGTTCTTAGTCGAATATCGAGTGTGCGTGAAGCCGCCAACGTTGATTGACACTGCGGCGTTGAGCCGCTGGATTTGTCCTGCTGCTGCTGGACGTGTAGCAAGGCGGCGGGCGTTTCGGCAACGGGCGTTTCCGCGGCGAATCGACCCCGAGTTTCCCGCCTGAAGCCTGAGGTAGCAGCTGGTGCGAAGCTCCTCGCTCGCATTGGGCAGAGCCACGTCCCGCCACACGCTCGCACGCCCAGATCGGCGCCACGGAACGGGCCAATCGCAGCGCACGGCGCCCAAGTGGCTTCTTGAAGGAGCCTTGCGAAGACGTCTGTCTGAGCGAACCGTCGAAGAAGCAACTTCTCATGTACTTCATGTTATCTAAGAGCTTAGTCGATCTTGCCGCTATGATGAACGTAGAATGTTGGAGAGGTTAATCCAGACCCGCTGGACTCATGCGGGCCTGACAAGTGCTCTCCCCCCAGCGCAGCCGTACCTTCTACGTGCTTTTGACAGATCCAGGTCCCGTGACCTCAGTGTCCACTCGCCCGAGGGCGAGCGACGATAGTATGTTTAGATGGAGGAGTTTCTCGTGTGAAAGAGGGCTGCGTCTGGGGCTTTGCTCTAGCAGCGCTGAGGAACCGGACGTGCCATGGAAGGACGCGCCCGTGCCCTCGTCTGCCGTCGCTTTCGACTGAAAATGCAAACTCGGCACTGCCACAAATCCACCGGCTTCGAAAAAACAGCCAATCCGACACAACCAAAGATTTCACCAACTAAACGACTAATATACGAAATGACTAAGAGACTAAACGACTAAGAGACTAAACGACTAAGTGACTAAACGACTAAGAGGTTTAAATGCATTGGCAACTCCGTGACTAAACAACTAAAACCAAACGATTAAACATTGGAGCAACTGAGAACTGCGTGCGCTTGAATACACAGCTGAAAGAAAAGATGAGGCATTTGTGCAAGTCGACGCTGATAAGAAGTTATGTAACCTCTTACAGCAGCGCCGCTCGAACGGCGGTCGTCGAGCATTTCAACTGGTACTCCCGCAAGGAGTTGGCACCTTTGGAATCAATGTCCAAGCATTTCTACTCGAGTGCTCAAAACCAAGTCAAAGCCCGAGACGTGCGCGTTCGCCACGAGTTCGCTCGTCACACGAACGGGCGAGTGGAGACGCGGGGAAGGTGCGATGACAAACAACAACCAGGATTCGTTCTGTGGGAAAAAAGATGCCGACGGTTGGCAGATTCTCCGACCATGCAGCCCAAGGTGATGACCATCATATTCTGATTGTCCTCGATGCACTGGATCAAAACACTGCTTGTGCTCGTCGTGGCGCCCGTCGTTAGCCAAGAAGGCGCTTGGTCCATCAATGTCAAGTTGACTAACTCGCTCGTGACCAAGTACTTTGACGTAATCAGCGCATCGTCGAGCTACCTCAACGCAACCTCCGACAAGATCTGCACGACTGCCATATCGACCGTCGACACGCAGCCCGTGTCGGGCACCAACTATCGATACCACGTGAGTGGTTGCGTCATCAACACCGTCCCGACCGCCAACCGCACCTGCTCGTGCTCCACGAAGACGGTTCAAGCGTACGCCGTTAGCATCTACGAGCCGTGGACGACCTCTCGCTTCATCACGGGTGTGGAGGTCGAGCAGTCGGCTGTCGTTCCAGGCCGCACGTCGTTTGGCCTCGTCGTCTCGAGCAAAGCCATGGCCTACTACTACAAGGCCTTGAACAAGGCGCATCGGAGCAACGCCACCAACTTTCCCAATCTCTGCGCAGACCGTTTTACGAGCCTCGACATCATAGCTGACGACATGTACACGCTGCATATTCAAACGTGCGCCGTCGAGAGCCACGCCAAGACCGGTCCCGGGTGCAAGTGCCACGGCGCGTTGCTGACCAACTACGCCGTGACGCCGTGTCGGGCTTCTTGCGGCTTTTACAGTGTTTCGGTGGACGAATAAGGTTGCACAACAAACGTAATTGGCACGCAGTTGAATCCAGCGCCTTCAACTTGTGACTTCGAACGAGTCGCATCGACGCTTGATCAGTGCACGACGAAGGCTAGGGTTTACACGTTTGTGATGGGACTAGGTGTATACTATTGCATTATTGCGAGTGCTTGGGAATGCTGTTGGTCTCGAGGAGTCGCTGGATGCCGGGGACCAGCGGCCGGTTCTTGTGGTACTCGACGCGGCTGTAGGTCGTTAGAACCATCACCACCGAACCTACGCATCGATGTAGATACAAGCAAAGACGATGGCAGCCAACCTCGGAGAACGTCGTCGGGCACACTCAGAAGCGTCGACCACGGCGTCCCGTCCGGCGCCAACGAGCCCGTGGGCCACAGGGTTTCGTAGCAGCCCGCGAGGTAGACGGCGACGGCGGCAATATGGCGCGGCTTGTAGCGTAAGCACACAGTGCTCTTGGATGTGTCGTTGATGAAGCTCCACGCGGCCTTTTTCAAGGCCTTGGTGTTGGCGTCCGAGACCGCACCCGCTGCGTTCAGAGCGGCTGCGACAAAGTCTGCCACGAACGTGTACGGGTGTATGACGTTGAGGTCGTACGCAAGCACATGGAGGAGGATGCACTCGGTGAAGAGGATGGTTTCGGTCTCGGCCTCGACCGTCGGGTTCGTCGGCATGATCGGTCGGATGCTCTCGGGCAGCTTGGCGTCGTGTGTGAGCTTCTTGCGCTGAGCGAGGTAGTGCTTTGTGTAATCGGGGATCTTCATGTAATGCTCTTCGACTTTGGCCGCGAGGAAGAGACACGTGGCCGCGATGCGCCAGGCGTCGTAGGCCTTGTAGGACTGGACGGCGAAGAAGCTAGAGGCAGCATCATGAGACGCGCGCACACTGGCATGATGTAGCGCACCGGTGGAAGAAGATCTTGCCGCTAGCTATAGACAGGGGCGGGAGGCGAAAGATCGCGCCCATCTTCTCGATGAACTCGCAGCAGCGGATGCGGTACAAGTCCATGGTATGGCGCGGGACGCCGTCCCGGCGCGACGGACTGTCCATGAGCTCTTGCTCCGAGAAGATCCACATGTACAGGAAGAGATTGTCTCGACGTCCGATGATGCCACGTACCGTCACCGTCTCCTGGGTTCGTCGGCGGGCGCTCGTCCTTGCGCACCTCCCAAGCTGCTGCCAATTTGAACGTAGTCCGCCACGCCGGCATCCGATTGGCTAAAAACAATTCTTCTCAGCCAATCCGGATCGCTCCACGCTTAAAACGAAGTGATTTTGTGCGAATCCGGCGCCAGCGGCGAGGGCTTCGATAATCGACAAGCGCGATGCAGGGCCGGCGTGACCACCGGACGCTCCTGGTCGTGCTCCAGAGCATGCTGGGCATGGAGATCACGATCGAGCTTAAGACGGAGCGCGTTCTCACGGGCGTCGTCGAGGAAGTGAGCCAAGGCATGGAGTACGTCGGCGACGTCGACAGTGGCACTCATGCTCGCATAGCGTGCGCTTGAGCCACGTGCGCCAAGTCGGACCCACGGTGCGCGCTCGCTGGAGGCTGTAGCAGCTCACTTTTTGGGCCTAGGGAAATGTGCTGGACCTCGACGAGCTCTTTGTGATGGGCCGAATGATCCTCTACGTGCACATCCCCGACCGGTACGCCTTGCTCCTCCTCATGTGCTTACTCAACCGCCTAGGATCCACATCAACACGCACATGAAAGACTACGTAGGCGCCGCAATGGATCATGGTGCAGAGACCTCATGTGCGTCGTCTAGGTGCACATGGTCGAGCGCAACAAGAAGATGTACAAGCGCGCCGTGCGCAAGCCCACAGTGGTCAAGCCAAACACATAGTAATTTTGACGCAAATTAGCCATCCAGACAAGCGAGCTGCTGGGTACAACGACACGAGGGTCCTAGACGGGGGTGATGCTGGTGACGCTGAGAACTTGCATCCACGGCGCGTCGGAGATAGCGACGTCGTAGGCGGTCGGCGCTGCCGGGCACGTGCAGTCGGCGCCCGAGTCGGTGGCCGAGGGCACGGCGCAGCCTTCGACGTGGAAGATGTAGTTCATGCCGCTCACGACCTGGGCGGAGACGCTCGTGACGGTGGTTGCGCACACGAAGAGCGTGGCGTCGGCGGCGTAGCTGGTAGGCGATGAGACGGCCGAGTAGTACGTTTCCGCGAGACCTTCGGTAATGTTGGTCGTGTTGTGCCAGCCACCGAGCATCGGCTGCGCTGTGACGCACGCGGGAAGGAGCGAGGCGAGGGCGAAGGCGAGGAGGCGGACCATGGTAGTACTTGGGCTCTTGGTGGTGATTTGGAAACTGAGCTCTGCCATCGTCTCGACGTCGGCGGAACCGAAACATCCAGCGGCCGAAAGAAAGCCGTTGCAGAGTCATGCGTTGCAGTCAGGATCTTTGGAAGGACGCGAGCGCATGGGTTGGCCTCTACGCTTGGCACAAGTAGAGCAGATGGCTTATGCATGAGATCCGAGGAAGTCGGAGCTTCGAACCCGTGACGCGTCACAGGGAGCACCCGCTCTCGCCACACTCGAACGACGGTTCAAGTGATCGTGACGCTACGTCCTGACAGCTGAGATATTGACTATCGCAAGCGAAGTGGTCTACCACTGGCGATAAATATGCACAGAGAAGTGTCGGGGCGACAAGGCGCCATTGACAGCGTCGGTTCAATGCAGCCGAGGAACCAGTACTATGTAGTCGATGCGCACGTCGCGAACAAGAAGGGCGCATCGTTGCAATAAATTGGGCGGCCGATCTGGCCACTTGCGCCGGCGCACTGGCCAACGCGAGGAAGGGGTTCGTCGTGATCCTGCTGGCTTTTGCGCACGACGTGTGAGTTTATTGGCATGAGGTTTTTCCATCGCGCGCTGCATCTCTTGTTCTCCAAGTGCTGGCCATGCAGCATGCAGACCCTTGTGGCATTTTGTGCTTTTGGTAGAGACAGCCATGCAGTAAACGCAGCGCACCAGATCTTGTCGCTGACCGTCCGGAAAGTGGTGCGATCAAGTTGAGGCGCTCGATGGGCTCGGCGACTAGCGACTCTTGCTGGCTGCACTAAGTTCTTGGCTGCACCTACAAGCGCGTCATACTCTAAAAGGGCAGCCGCTCGAAATGGTTTTGCAGTGCACAAGCAGACGTGTCCGAAGCCTCCGCAGTTGTCGACACCTCTGCCTCGTTGCATCCAGTGCACTGTCCTGTACAGATACTATCGTACGTCGAGAAGGGCTTGGCAGGGTGGTGTTCAGACGAAGCAGCATTACTCTCCGTTAGCTTGCGGGGCATCGCGGTCAAAACGCCCTGCAACGAATGCAAATACATATACTGGCGATATGCACGTGACGCAAATTTACGAATAGCTTCAACAAAGACAAAATCACGCCGGTAGAAAAGCGCAAAGGACGTGAACCGCGTTGAACCATGGTCCCACAAGCATCGGCTGTCTGAAAATGAGGGAAACGGTTCCTGGATTTCGCACCAGTCGCGGCTTGCGCAAACAGCAGCCACTGAAACTGCTAAAATGAACTCTAAAGTGCGACAAGATGGACTCGTCCCCGTGCGCTCGACACCATGGCGCCACTTCGCTGGGCTCGCTACGTTGGTGTCTCGGTCGCTCTCAGCGTCTATTGCCTCTACTTCTTTGCGCTGTACCTGAGAAACGACTACTTTTGGGTCGAGTTTGAGAGCAGCAAGATAGCACTCCAGACCATCTTCAACAGCGCACTCACCCTCCACGGCGACACGGCGACCACGCCCTTTAACCTGTTCACTCCGCAGTACGCATATGACGCGCAGCACACGGGGTATGGCCGTCTCCTGTTGCATCAAGACCTCACGACGCTCCCGGCAGCTCTCGCTGCCCTACGGCGTCTCAGCGTGGCGCGGTTGACCTCTTACCCACAAAATACTGTTGGCTCGACCTAGAGAGGCGCTGGGAGATGGCAGCGTCCCGACCCCAGTCGCATACGTTCACTGCTTTGACGCGATTATCGTGTCCCAGTTGCAGACAAACGTTGCCTTTCAAGCGCTCTTTGAAGCCATACCAAGATCGAGCAGTTGGTCGGCGACGCCACTTTCGTGGCAAGGACCCAACCTCTACTACGGCGGAAGTCCCCTATGCGGCTACAGCCGCCTCCAGTCGTTTGCCCAGGATTCGTTCAACCACGACGATGAGTGTAACATACCGTCACCGATAAGGTTCACGTGGACGCCGCTGAGCGGACTCTTTGCCGTCGCTTTTGGGAACGTCTCTAGCGCCAGTGACGTGTGCAGTCACGCCGACGGCAACCGCGATTGTCTTGCGTACGTCAAGGCCCTCTTGAGTGCGGCCGCGCTTCTGCCGCCGATGCCTGATCCACCAACAACTCTTGCAGCTCTCGACGTTCGCATCATGCAAACCCTTGCTCCGTCGAGCAACGCTTCCAACATGCGACTGGAGACACCGCTAATAATCAGCGACGAATGGGCACCCTACGGCCTGCTGAGCTTCTATGACTGGGTTCACAATGCCCGAGAGGTCATTTCCGTCGAAGGCGACGTGAGCTCCATGCACCTCATGTCAGCTTGCGCGTCTCCCAGGCCCCGCGCCGTTGCAAAGCACGTCTCTCAGCGTGTACTACTGGTACATTGCCGCGGCCTCTTCGGTGATATTGAGCCTCTTGGCTGTTGCTGTTGCTGTCGTTTGGTTGCTGCAGCCCTCGAATCACGAGGTGCCACTTTTGCACTTGAACCGTATCGTGTCGTTCGTGTACCTCAACCGCGGCCTTCTCATCTCGCGCGGTCTCACAGCGTGCGTCTGCCTTGGGAGTTCTGATGTTGTCTCGGTCGCTTCCAAAAAAGGTCTTGTGCAGTTGACGCTGCGGCAAAAACCACTGCACACGACTTGGCTACTCGCCGGCGAGACCCTCTGGCTTGTGTACGTTGGGCAAGAACTGCTCCACCCTCTCACGCACGGCAGTACCTACCTCTCGGTCACGAGCTGCCTCTCGTGGGTACTGGTCGCAGCTTTAGATATACTTGTGCCCCTAACCGTTGAAGCTACACTCCATCGCAGCTGCTTTGCCGTCGACATGACCACGAATGTCCAATGCGAAAGCGGGCACGTGCGGATCGGTGACGCTCAACGTGTTCTGACCATTTTTGCTGTCCACATGGCCGTCATTCTCAGCTCAACGGTGGGGCGAATGGTGTACCGGCGATGGAAAAGCGGCCGCTGGCTGGAACTCGAGAACCGCTCGTTCGTGCTACCATCCAGTGTCCTGCGACACCTCCCGCTAAGCGACGGCCGGACCTTCTTAAGTCCTGCTAAAACTGCCGCGCTCTGCGGCGTCTTTTGCTTGCCCAATAACCGCGTCTTTGACACAAAGCTCTGGCTCACTCTGTCGCCAGATACGTACATCCGACGTGCGACGGTACACGAGCTGCCAGCTGTTGGGCGAAGGACGCTTCCGTCGCTAGGAGCTAGCCCTGTGCCTACCTCGTGGCTGCAGAAGAAGCTGCGACCCGTTGCACTTCTCTTCGGCGGCCTCTACCTCGTCGCAACACTGTCGAGCAACGTTGCGTACCTCGCGATCGCCCAAGCGTACATGGCCAACGACTTTTTCTGGGCCGAATTTTACGCTTCCGGCACGTACGCGTTCGTCGCCAACACCTTCAATCGACAACTGATTCACTCGTCCACTGAGATGCTTAGTCTCAGTGCCACGTCTCTTGTCGACTACAGCACCCTCTACAACGACTCGACGACGCAGATTGCGTGCCCTGCGACTACGGCCCAGCGAGTGCTCCACGATCCAAGCGTTGTGACGCTCCACACGGCCGTCTCTGGTCTGCGGTCTATGGAACCATGTCAGCTGCCGTGGCTGTTTACTCAATATTGCTGGCTGGACCTTGACCAACGCTGGGCGATGGCCAGCACTGCAGCTCGGCAAGCGCGGTGTGCGTCCTCGATGGCCACCAACGGAGCTGTCTACTTGGAGGTGCCGCTGCGCAACATCAATGATTGGAGCCGCTGGGAGTGGTGCTGGGGCTCTTCGTTTGCTTATGCGATACGCGCCGACCTTGAGGCATCGTTGCGTGGTCGGTCCTTTCTCTCAGAGCTGCAACCTGCTTCGTCGTCGTTGTCTGTAGCCGGTGAAATCGTCTACTGGGTTGCCCATGGCATCTCTCGCTTCGACCTACAGTACCAGAACTACAAGACGATTGGGTTCCGCGAGGCCTTCGTGATCGAGAACGCGCTGGGTTTGAAGCACGCGCTACCTCTGAGCCAAGTGGCGTCGCACTTCCACCCGGCGCAGCAAACGTCAATGCGCATGTATTGGTCTTTCGCCAGTGACCTCTGGGCTGTCAGCACCAACACGACTCGCATTGGCGGGCGTAGCTTGCTTTCGTCAAGTGCCAACTTCGCCTTCACCAACGTTTCGAGCGAGCAACTTTTGATCGACAACGGCACGCTAGCCGCGTCGCCGACGAACGAGTTGGCGCTACTGCGCTCGTCCCTCGGGCCATTCAACGCTGTCGACATGATATTTCTCCTGCCGCCAGCCCGTGCTATGCGCCTCTACGCTGACTTTACGACGGCGATAGCAGCGCTCACAACGTCCAACCTCTCGGCCCAAACCGCGTACCTACGATTGCCCATCACGGCACTGGCGACCGAGGCGTCAACGCACATCCCTTCTATAAGCACGAGTGGCGACAACAACCAGTGGACCCAGCCCTTTGCGTTCGGCGGGAGCTTACCGAATGGCAACGCGACATTGTCTTATGCAGTAAGCCCAACCAGAGACCAGATGCTTTTTGCTGTCGTCGGGCTTGTGCCGGACCGACGTTGTCAACTGCGCCTCCGACTATGCGACAATCGCGGCCTTTGTCGCTACACACAATGCCAGCTTGGCCCCCGCCATGGTCTCGAGTGCTTCAACCGCCGACGCAATGACGGCGCTTGGCGTTAGCGTGCTGCAGTTTGCCTACGTCGGCGTAGGTCGCGCACCCGCTATGCTCCAACAACCGCTCTTTGGCTCCAGCGATGCTGCGTGGACGTTCTATGGCTGGCTTCTGCTCTGCGAGTGGATCGATGGCCGGCGTGAGGTCATACGCTTCGATGGCGACCACGGAAGCCTATCTGTCATCAGCCACAGCGTCAGCGCGGTGTTAATGACACCCGACGCGTCTCACATCCCACACACGTACAGCTATAACTTTCTCCAGGCACTAGTGTACGTCTCTACGGTTCTGGTCGCGATTGCTGCCGTCGTGCTCGTGTACGCCCTCGTCGCCCGTGGGCGCATCGACGGCCGCAACCTCTTTGAGATTAACCGTTCCGTGGGTATCGCCTGGATCGGCCGCAGCTTCCTCCTCGTGCGCAGCGTCACGGCGCTCTGCCTCCTCAACACACAGACGCTGCTGCTCGCCCGCCGTGGCGAAGGAGCCCTCTTGAACGCGGTGTCCGCGCCGTGGTACAACCAGATCTTGGCGGCCAGCGAAGCTACATGGCTCGTCTACGTCCTCAACGACGCTTTCAGTTGCATCACACAACAGTACACAGCCACGTACGCGCCAAAAAGTGCGCTCCTGACGTGGGTCTGCACGGTGCTTCACTCTGTCTTTTCACCACTTGGCGAGGTCGCGAGCCTCTCTCGGCAGTGCGCTCTCGTCGACATGGACAGCGGTCTCGAGTGCGTCAGTGGCCGCATTCCCATCGGAAGCTTCGACCGACTCCAAACATCGATTCTTATCGTACTGACCTGCATGGCGTTAACGTTTGGCTATGACCGTTGGACGCCAGCGCCAGCTCTCGCGCTGCCAACTCTCGTGCTCAATTCGCAGAGTTTCTACGCGCTTTTTCTCGATGTCTCGGAGGGCGAGTACCTGATCGACTGTGCGTCCGCGGCCATGGCCGGCCTCCTCACGCTGAACTACAGCGGCACGTGGCACATCCTCGACGTCAAGGCGTGGCGCGTCGTCTCGATCCCGGCAAAGTCGCACGGAGATGACCTCGAAGCGAAGCGATACAAGTACTACGTGCCGCTCTGTCAGATCTAGCGGTCAAGTGGACGTGAAGTGACGCCCGATCCCAATAGAGCGCGACATGTGTACAAGAAGTAGCCTACGCGAAACACGAAATCACGACAACAAACACGCTTTACCATGCAATCGAAAACCAAACAGAAGCTGAAGCGTGCGTCGGTGGTGGTCCGTTAGAACGTACATGTACGTTTCGGCCAACAGCACCATGTTGGTTGCGTGAGCGCATTCGGCTGAAAAAGATCGCACTCGTCGCAGCACAGCTCTGGACCACGCTTGAGCATGTTGAAGAATACACGCGTCGTATATCAAGTTAGCAATGTATTAACCAAGCCGCGGATACGAGTTTTTTTGCTCGTCGTCAATGATAACCTGTCTTATGCTGCATTGTCATCAAGGAGGTTGGTTACGATAGCGTCCACAGCGGCAGCCATACCGCGGTTGTTTGACAAGTCTTGCTGCCGGTGGAGCTGCAGGTAGAAATCGGCACTGAATATGCGTCCTGCTTGCTCCAACTTTTCTATTGCTTCCTTGCGGCCCAAACAGAACCCTTTGCCCTTGCGAGCCTGAGCCGCGTTGGGTGGGCTTTGATGGCGCCACATACCACTGCGCAGAGCCCCGTTAAGCGCTTGACATGACAAACCATCGCACCACAAGCCAGAAAAATAACTGGAACATCTTCAAGCATTTGTAAAAGAGAGGCTCAAGACTATATCATCCATCGCATCCTTCCTTTCAAATGGCATCATGACTCGTGATGCCGCAAATAGTGCAATTCGGCATCACTTTGGA
>NW_008246138.1:275438-275936 GCF_000281045.1 Saprolegnia diclina VS20
GAATTGGGGCTCTTGGAGCTTTCAAACCCCGCGATGTCATGTAATGTAATTGAGCAATTGTGCCACCACCTCAAAAATGAGAAATGGATTTACGCGTGATTACGCCACGTTCAGCGTCGGAAACGACATGTACGTCGTTCAGTGAGTGTGTAGAGAGGTATACATATGTGCTATGTGGGGTTGGCGAGTCTGTTTTGTAGCGCTGTAGGCCGCGCACGACGGTGCAACTTGGTGCTCCGTGCTATGCAAAGCAAACGTAATCACGATACCACGCGACTGCTTGCGTGTTATTAGCCACGTTATCCGGATATCTGGTGAAGCAATACCGAGCCGCGCGATCGACCACTTTGCGTTCGAAAACGAAATGGCCAAGAGTTGGCACATTAGTAGAGGACGCTGTGGAGAGCACGGAAAGCGAGGGCGCGCTGACGTGCGAGGCGTATAGCGGTCGCGAGACGCGATCCAAGATGCGCGCCAAACTGAGATCGTAGTGCCATC
>NW_008246138.1:277934-278485 GCF_000281045.1 Saprolegnia diclina VS20
TCCGAGTAAAAATTTGGGACGGGCACATTTTACTCGGAACGATTTTTGCAAAATACGACGAAAAATCATCTGCGCTATGATTGGCTAATATTCAAAGGAATTTTAGCCAACCAATTTGGTCACTCCTTGACGGAAGCCGGCATAAGCCTTGTTGTAGCACCAAGAAAGTAAGCGTGAGCTCCACTTAAGCCAACATACATGTGGACATCACGTCGCTCGAGTTTTGTGGCCATTGCAATCGAAAATGTCAACTGTAAAGGCGATTTTTGCTCTGTGTCTCCATCCTACGATTTGCCCAATCAAATCGAGTAATCACGAGACGGGATGAATTGGTGCGAGCTGAGGTCCTGGAGGTCGGCCGACAACCATGCGCACGAGACGGGATGCATTTTTTTCCTGGCCTCTGATTGGCTGTTGCCCGTCTCACAGGTTACTCGGAACTCCTCCTAAGCAAACGCAGCGCTTCCACGAGACCGAAAACGACCTGGCACGAGACGCAGCTTCAATGCATGCTATTGCTAAAACCCAATGTTTGCCGACTTGATTTCTTG
>NW_008246138.1:281643-282769 GCF_000281045.1 Saprolegnia diclina VS20
ACCGCGATTCGTCATGACGCGTGCAATGCTCGACCAGATACAAAGTGCTCTTGAATCGTTAACAAGCAAAGGACCGCATTGGCACGCCGTAGTCTTCGTCTTCTGCACTTGTGGCGACGATCTCCCCTTTCAGTGGATCAAGATTGTGATTCCCGGCAATACATATTCAAATTCAAAACTTCATGCCTCGATTTGAGCAATGTCGTTGATAACTCATCGGGTTCGCGCGCGCGGCGTACCCACTCGCATATCACTGTACTCATGGACTTGGAGGCTTGGTCGACAACGGATGTTAGGAAGCGAACCCCAGGACGTTCGTGTCGACGCCGATTTGACGTTGTCAGCGATATACATGCAAAATATGCATTTTCGTGTCTCACATCTGAAGCGCGGCAACCCAAACATCAATCTCTCACGCAGGTAGGGTTCTCGACGTGTTATCACGTAAACTGACTAACGCCGTCCGCTTCCGCCAAATCTGCCTCCATCAGCTCTGCCGTACTTCTAACGTGTCCAGTGCACATCATGAAAACTATGTTGGCTCGGTTGCTCGAGCGCATCTATGGAGCTTGCCAACGCCATGGACAAACATGCCCATACCCTAAGCAAATGCAACGCCTCAACGAGACCGAAAACGACCTGGCACGAGACGCAGCTTCAATGCATGCTATAGCTAAAACCTAATGTTTGCCAACTTGATTTCTCGATTCCAACGCGACGATCTTGATTCATAGGACAAGTGGATTGTCGCGTGGTGAAGTGCATCGTGGACTGCTTTTGAGCATCGACGCACACACATCCCTTCTTGTACAATAGTATGAGCTCGATTACTCGATTGTGTATCGTTAGCAAATGGTAATCAAGGAGCGATCCAAGCGCGACAACGAGCATGCTCCAAACACGTTATCACAAATCACCATGGCGATATGTAGCTGTATGCAAGCAATAATTGGTGACTAGTCGCCTTCATTTTATAGCTACAGTGCGTCGCACCAGTAGAAAGTGAACATTGCGAATCTGACTGGAGTGATTCAGTTTGACGCGTCGTTCCCCTCAGTGGTACATGTACGTAACTATGACGTCACATCACAGGCTGTTTTTATGATGTATCCACGCGGCGGTGTTA
>NW_008246139.1:0-2682 GCF_000281045.1 Saprolegnia diclina VS20
TCGACGGATGGTCTTCGCCAGCGCAAGACGGCGGCCGCCGAGGCGACGCCCATCGACGACGTCGACTAAGCGACTCTATAGACGTAATATTCCTAGTAATTCTATATGCTGCCATGGGCACGCGACAACTCGATGGACGTCGACACGCGCTCATAGCTCGGCGTTGGACGGAACGCAGCGTAGAGTTTCAACAACCAGAGCGAGCGCGTCTTGATCAAGGGCATGCATCAGCGCCGAGCGCGAGCGACTGCCAATGTACGGTAGCATACGTGCTTGGAATCGCAGGCGTCGGGGATGGGCAAGCGGCAACATGCGCCGGCCAGCCTCGTCTGCCGTAGTGGGTCGCAGGATCTTTACCCTGGCCGTGAGATCCAGCAATGAGGCTTCAACCCCACACGTGTGCGACGAGTGCCCCATCGATGTCACCGCAGCTATCCACGTCAAGTGCAAGGCAAATAAAGTACGCACTCACCCACCCCGCATCAAACCCTCTCCTCGCAAAAGTACGAGTCTTGAGGAGGCGCGCCGCTTGCTGTCCGTGGCGCACGTCCGGTGTCCAAGCTTCGTGTCGCCCTTAGTACACTGCTGCAAACCGATATTGGCTTGATCATTGCGCGGCTGCTGCTTCGATCGAGGGCCGTAAAAACCCGGGCAGTGACAAGGTCCTGTCGAGCTCGAGGTAGCATTTGCGCTGGCACTCATCAATGTGGCGGAGAAGCATCTTCGCGTGCTCTGGAGCAACGATGTCGAGGACACTACATGCGTGTGAAACGCTATAGGTAGCATCGGCCCACGAATACACTGTAGCTGTAGCGTTTGGCGCATGAGGGTCAACACGTGGTCGTCCTCGAGCTTTGGCGCGTGGTGCTCTGTGATGCGGAGAATTCTGCAGTTGCATGTTGCTGTCCACACGGCCTCGTTCGCGTGCACCCAATCAGCTGGCTCGGTGCAGAGACTCACCTCGAACACATGGTATAATACCTGTGCTCGTCCGTCCAGATCGTGAAGTGGAAGAGCTCGTCGAAGCACGCCGCGGCGTCAAACTGGCGCGTGCAGTTGGCAAAAAGCGAGCCGAGACCGGGGTACCTTGTCGTCGGAGCCACCTTGAGGATTCGAGACGAGGTCCGCGCCCGTGCTACACTTGCGCGGGTGGTCGGGTCGAGGTGAGGCGATATCGACCTTGATCATATAATGTCCACTTGTTGTCAATGACCCTCGCCACATCGACCTGGAACTAATCGCGTTGTGTGAGCTTCGTGTGCTTCTGCACTTGCGTCAAAGGCTTGGTCTTGCTCTTGGTCAAAGGATTCAACTGCGTGCCTGTCTTGCGACCAGACGTCGTCTTCGAAAGCGCGAAAGACGTGGGCCAACCGTTGGCGGGTTGTAGTGGTTGGAACGACGTCGCGCAGTTGGCTGCTGGCTCGCTCACCTCATTTTAGGCCGCAGTCGCCACAATTTGCTGGCAAGCCATGCGTTGATCTGCTAGGTAGCGTAGCTGTCCAATGGGACGCGCTGTGATTTGCACAATTCGACCAATCGGTCACCAGCCCTGAAGTCGTCACAGCTTGCGACCGTGGTTGCCAAAGCAACATCACGATCACACACATATTGCCGCGTGTTGTCAGGTCGTTCTTTTCATATTTCTATGAACATATTTAAATCGTTTTCAATGTACCGAATAATAAAATATGTGAATATATCTATCAATACGGATAGCGTGCATAGCGTGTCTTTTTATCCATAATTTTATTTTCGAATGTAGAAATTGGGATCAAAATAAAACATGTTCAAATCCAACATTGCTGTGTGACATCTGGAACCGCCAACGTCGGGCGATCGAAACTGAAACGTTGCTGCTCATCTGCTCGTCTTCGTCAGGAGCTCATTGTCGAATTCGCCACGACTAGACATGGCTCTGACCGCGGAAGAAGTACAACCAAACCGCTGCATGCTCGAACGCTTGAATATTCACGCATGCATGTGTAGAGACTGGTCCGCGACGCAGCTCGCAAGGGACAGAAGGACACGGTGCAGCAGGGCTTGCTTAACGGTGTCGACCCAAATGCCTTTGGAGCCGAATCAGTAAGCTTCTCACTTTGATCAAGCTTGGCTTATCGATGCATACAGAAATGCCGCTCGCTTCTGCACGAAGCGGTGATTTTCAACCGCTTAGCCATTGTTTTTATGTTGCTTGCTGCCGGCGCCGACATCAACATGACCACCCATACAGCCGATGTGAGTGTACCCCGCAGCTAGGGATCTGAACTTACCATGTATCCATGGTTTAGAATAAGCGCACCCCGCTGTACTTTGCTGCACAGTGCAATTGGCTGCCCATCGTCAAGGTGCTTCTCGCGGCGGGAGCCGATGCCTTCGCCGTAACTCAGGTAGAAATCGCAAAATTGCTCGTCCAGGACAAGATGACACCGTTTTCAAAGGACGGCAAGACGGCTTACCACCGAGCTAAGTCTGAAAAGGACGGCCGCCCAGAAGTGGCAGAGCTCCTGGCCCAGCATATGAGCCGGCAGAAGCGTGGCCGTCGCCTTCGGCAATAGCAATATGCAGCGGAAAGTGGTCACTTGGGATAGTCTTGTGCAGACAAATGTCGTCGGTGAAGAGCATGCGAGGTCCAAATTTTGTGAAGAGAGGTAGCGACGTGCGGAAGGCCGGGTCCAGCACGTA
>NW_008246139.1:5217-6484 GCF_000281045.1 Saprolegnia diclina VS20
GTCCCAGAGCAGACGCAAGACGATCGCATTGTCCTTTGCGAGCACGTGGCGTGGTAGCCACGTGTCGAGGCTCTTGGGCCGCCGGCGATAGTAGCCATCTTCGTACTTGTAGGCTAGGATATTGTTCGAATGGGTTCGGAGCTCCAAGAGATGCGAGAGGATGTCGCAATGACCGTAGATCGCAGCCACCGCAAAGACGTCTTGAAATGCGAGGTCTTTGCGACAGCGTAAGATGCGCGTGCTGGCCTCGAGATCGCCTTCGGCAATCGCGAGGTGCAGCGGGAAGCGCTCGTCGCGCGTGTTGAGGTTGTTGAGCCAGAGCTCTTCGGTGCGCAGCCATTTTGGATCGGCTGTGTCGGGCTCTGCTCGCAGTGGCGTGTGGAAGGCCGGGTCCAGAACGTAGAGGCCGTTGTTCGCACCTTGCGTCGGGAGAAAGTCGACGAGGTGGTGAAAGGCCACAAAGCGGGACAGGACGTCTTCGTAGACGCCAAACTGAAACTCAAAAACCATCGACGCGATTTCACTCTGGCGCAGCACAACGTCGACAAAGGTTGCCATCGCCACGACTGCAAAGTCAGGCACGGTGCGACAGGAAAGGCGAATGCCAAATGGGCGTGAATAGTGTGAGCCACACATAAGATAGTGTTAATCGATATCCCAACACCGATTGAAAATTGAAATGCATCATAACTCTGCTCAACATGCAAAAAGCGCGCCATTTTGAGTCCATTGAGCCATTTTATCCAGGGTGAATGTTGGTGGATTGTACAAAGGACAATCCTTTTCCAGCCTATCAGCCTATCACAAGCCATCCCCCTCGTCTGCTGGCCTTGCTTACACTCTGGTGGTCAAGGCTGGGAACTCGGCGCTGCATATACAGACTGTAGCAGCGGTTGCGGGTCATCATCGCCGGCGTGCGACGCCTTGTCTCGCTCTGCTGCAACCTTGATGCACGCAACGTGGACTGTAGCAAAGGCGGTTGATCATTCTTCCGGCGCTACTCCTGTGTAGCTTCGTAGCGTCAGCGAACGCCACTGCTCGTGGCCACCACGCATGGTCACGCCGAGTGCACCATCGAGCTAATGGAGGCCGGCACCTTGCCCGAAGCACCCCGCCACGTAGGTCTTCGTCTCGAATATAAGGATGGTACAGTTTGCATAGAGCCCGCTCTTTGAAGCGTGTCGGTGCGGCTTCTTGGACGTCTTGCCGCGGCTGGTGCAGCTTGTGTACGACTAGTAACGACTAGTATAGCTCGACTGTACAACTT
>NW_008246139.1:6912-7281 GCF_000281045.1 Saprolegnia diclina VS20
GTAAATGCCAAACTGAAACTCAAAGATGACGGATGCGAGCTCGCGCTGGCGCAGCAGTACGTCGTGCAGCGTCGCCATCGAACGTGCTTGCTCAAATCGAAAATGCTATTTGCTCAAAGTCCGGCACACCAATGGATCACACTATTTCAATGTCGGCAGAGGTCCACGAGATCCCCAACAAATTAAAGAGGTGCTTGACGACACAGTGATATGAACTTGTCAAGGCATATCTATGTCGAGCAAGGGTTTGTCGATATAGCGACGCGTACAAAGCCCAGAGAAAGCAACGAACAGGCAATACGAGCGTTGAAGCGCATCCAGCGATCACGAAATAGTCTGAGTCGGAATGATGGTTGATTGGCGACAATG
>NW_008246139.1:15561-16422 GCF_000281045.1 Saprolegnia diclina VS20
GTGTTGAAAGGCGCCACGAGCGCCCGCTGAAACCGTTGGAGGGTGAAGCTTAGTGTTAACGGCAGCCATTTGGCCTGCCATGGCTGCCATGACGAGAATCCTGCGATCTGATGGGTCGAGAGCAATAAAGCGCTCGAAAGCGCTTGATTGCGACAGTTTGCCAGCCGGAACGCAAGAGTTGCACAACCTCTCGAGATTTTATGCAGAATACCAGATGGTGGCCACGCTGGCACCAGCGTTTTGGGCCCTTGCCAGCGCCATCGAGTATTTTTTTTGTAAATTGTGTCAATCTATTTTAATAGCCGTCGTGCATTATATTTCAAAAATTCGACACCATAACTCAATATTTGTAGGTATGGTAAAATGCATCTAAACAATTCAAACCTTCATGAAAAATAATTCAGTTCGATGTGGTTTCTGGGCATCAGGTCCTCAATGTGCCCGCTTGGAAGATAGCTTCGACGTTTCCATTGACGACAATGGCTTCGTTGCTTTATGGCCTCGTGCTTGCTGCTCAAACTCTTGCCCTCGAGCGGCCGTCGTTGCGTCTTCCACTAGAAAAGAACCGGGCAGCCGAAAGTTCTAGACAAATCGAAGAACGAGAGTTCGCCAGCACCATTGGCATGTTGCCGCACTCATTCTATTGCACTTTGGCGCCATTTACCAGGGCTCCTAGCCCCTCAATCGAATGCAGGACGTGCAGCAGGGCATGCAAGTTATGCTGTTGTGCATCGTGGCCGTAATGCAATGACATGTCCTCTTGGTGCTCCAGCATTGGCTCGAAAACACATGAAAAATAACAGCTTGGGTCACCACCCATTGCAAGCGGCCGTGGCTGCCATGGCAGGCATGCGCCGTTAA
>NW_008246139.1:39899-44388 GCF_000281045.1 Saprolegnia diclina VS20
TGCGACCAGAGTACGTAGTCACCAACGTGGGCGACAAACTCTTCTTGGTGCGTCTTCGCCGCGGTCTCCCGCGCTAGGCGTTGTTGACGCAGGTCGTCGATCTTCTTGTGGACGTCAACCAAACTTGCATGAGCAGCAGCCATCGTGCTGACGACGTCTGGCTTTGTCCAGTCTGCCTGACGGACGAGCTCTCCATCAAAGTCGCGGACCACAATGTCCAAGTTGGTAGCTGGCACGTGCCCCGTAAAAGCTTGTGTTGGGCACACACCACCAAGCGACTCGACTGGCGTCTGGTTGAGGTTGGCTTGAACCAGCGGTAGGAGATACTCCCACTGCTCAAGGTTCAGATGGTACTCGCGCAGCATGACCCGCAAAACTTGGAGAATATCGCGGTTCAAGCGCTCGACGGTACCGTTGCGCCACGGCGTGTAGGTCAAAATGAAATGGTGGTCGACCTTGTAGACTTGGGCCAGCATTGCAACCACTTGGTTCTTGAAGTGACTGCCTTGGTCCGACACCCACACAAGGGGCATGTCAAACCGCGCAGCCCACTGCATCAAAGCGTCCACGACCGAGGCCGCGTCCGCCATGTCACACGCCACGAGCTCGCAGTAGTGCGTCAAGTCGTCTTTGAGCACGAGCACGTACTTGGAGCCCTTGAACGAGTCACCCAAATAGAGGAAATCAAAGTGGATGCCTTCGTTGGGGCGAGACGCATGCCAGAGCTGGCTATGCGGGCGTTGAATCACGCGCCCACCCTTCACGTGAGGGCAAAGCAAGCACTGATCCATAAAGGCCGTCAGCTTGACGTCCAGTTGATCAAGCCAAAAGAGCCGCTTCAAATGCATCTTCATCGCAAACTTGCTGCGGTGGCCCATCGGTCCACAATGCGCAACAATGAAGAGCCGCTGCTCCAAAGCCGAGGCGTCACTGGGGATCCAAATGACATCCTTGTCGGCCGACTTGATCATCCAGAGATCCAACGTCGTGTTGAACGTCGCGAAGTCCGGTACGTCGTCTTGTCTCTGTGCAACCTTGATGTCGAACAAGCTCGGCCATTCAAAGCCTTCTTCGTCCAGAGGTCGCAGCGTCCCGCTCTTGGGTAAAGTTTTCTTCCTCTTCTTCTTCATGGTCAGACGATGCAAACGGGCCCGCTCGCGCTCGTCTTCTTCCATCTTGGCTGCACCTTCCGGCGGCTTCCGTTGCACGGCCTTGTCTTTTGCATGGCCCCATCGCGACATCATGTCTGCCCAGACGTTGTGCTCGCCATCGATATGCTCGATCGTGTAGCGGTAGGGCGTAATGTAGCTGGCCCATCGCGCAAGCTTGCCACGCTGTCCGGGCTTCCATTCTTGACCGGGCGCAAAGACGTTGATGAGGTTCTTGTGGTCGGTGTAGATGCGGAATCCACGCGGCCGCATGAGAAGATACTCAAAGTCGAGGCACGCCTTGACAATCGGGTATGCTTCTTGCTCGATCACGCTCCACTTGCGCTGAGCACCTTTCCACACGCCAGAGATACACGCGACCAATTCGTGCTGCAACGTCCACACAGGCACGCTATCGTTGAACTTCTTCACTTGCGTGATGATGATCGAGAAGCCGTCGCCCGAGGCGTCGAGAAACATGAGGAGCTCAGCATCCTGATCAGGATGTGCCAGCTGAGCTGCATTGGCCAAAGCTTCTTTGACCGCGTCCCATGCCGCCTTCTCTTCTGTCGAGAGCTCAACTGCGACAGCCGTAGCCACGCGCTTCTTGCGCGTTGGCTTGCCCGCGAGAACGTCGTCCAGCCGCTGCTGGAGCGGCATCACCGTCAGCGCAAATCCCGGGACAGAATCGCGCATCCAGTTGGTCGCGCAGACAAACTGTTGAAGCTGCCCGCCGTTGCTTGGGTAAGGCAGCGCCAGCAACGATGCAATACGCTCCGGATCGTGGCGAACGCCTTGGCCGCTGATCAAGCGACCGCACCACTTGATCTCTTTCTTGTAGAGCGTACACTTGTTGGGGTTGAGCTTGAGGTTGTACTTCTGGCACATCGCAAAGAAGCGATCGAGGGCGTCGAGAAAGTCGTCAATGGTCTTGGCGAAGACCAAAACGTCGTCAATCCAGATGAGGAGACATACGTAAAGGAGGCCTTCCTCGTCCGCCATGTTGACCATCGTGTTCTGGAAATACAGCGCCGAGTCCACGTGTCCTTGCATGACGCGGGTAGGCGTGCAAACCATGGTGTCCAGCAAAAACGAGAGGACCTCACGGCATCGCTTCGCTAGCGGCATCTGCCAGAAGCCCTTGAGCAAGTCAAAGATGCCGAAGAACTGCGCGTCCTTGAGCTTGCCCATGATGACCGACAAAAACGGCATAAACGCCGCCATTGGCACAGTCATTGCGTTGACGCGCCGATAGTCGATCGTAAGCCGGAAGTAACGCAAAAGGTCTTCGTCGGACCATTCATTAAGGGGCTTGCGGATCGCCTTGCCCTCCGGCTTCAACACTGGGTTGCTCGGGCTGCAGAACGCCGATCGGTTGTTCTTCTCGATCACGCCGTCCCGCAAAAGTTGGCGACCGAACAAATGCACAAAGCGCTCTTGGTACGGGTTGAGTTTGCGACCCGCACAGCTGTATGGGCTCGCATCCGGCTTGAGCTTGATGTCCATCGGCTCGACATCGGCTGGTGGATCTGTGCCGCGGAAGACTGCGCGCCAAATCTCGTAGCTCTTGACGATCTTCTCGAGCCGTTCATAACGCTCCGCGGGGAAGCCTTCCAAGACCGAGCGAGCCAGCATGCTCTCAATTGCAGCAGCATCTTCTCGATCGAGACGGTCCGTGTCAAGCGTGTCGTCGACCCGCATCGCGTTGAGCTCCGCAGCGAGGTCTTCGAGGTCATCGTCATCACGCCATAGATCGTCTCCGTCATCCGGGCTGACCGAAGGGAACTGCCCAACGGCCACTTGCTCAAGGAGACGTTCGAGATCGATGCCGAGCATCACAAGCACGTCGTTCGACACCAAAAACTCGTCACCTTGATCGACAACGTAGCATGCCTGCAAACCAGGCACGTTGACGGGACCGGCAGCCGTGTGGAGCTGCAGATGCAATTGAACCTTCTTGTCCAGCTGCAACGCCGTCTTGCCCACAGCCACCCCAAGCTGAGGTTGGTCCAAATTGATGACTTCAAGGTTGGGCATCTTCTGCTTGAGCTGCTCGACCATCTTGGCGGGAATGATGTTCAGACCGCAACCACTGTCCGGCACGCAAGGCACGTCAAGAACGCTGTTGAGCGTCAAAACCATGTGGCCTTCGTTGCCCGAAAGGAGCTGGTCGAGACCAGAGGCTCGGAGGTGACTCAACTTGGTCTTCTTCTTGTCACCTTTCCCGTTGCCTTCGTTGCCGCCTTGTTTGCTGCCGTCGCCGCCTCCGCCACGACGACTGCCCTTCCAGTTCTTCTTGACAGCAATCTCCTTCTGCTTGGCGTTCGAACTCGGGCAGTCCCGCAATTTGTGCTTCTTGCTGCCGCAGTGCCAGCACGGACGTTCCATGCCTTCGTTCTTGCTTTCTTGTTGCACTGGCGGCTTGTTGTCCTTCTGCTTGAACTTGCGCTTCTTCTTCCCGCGCACACCTTGCTGCTCCTCGTGCGACGGTTTCTCGTCTTCGTCGGACGACTCCTTGTCACGAAGACGCTTCGTCTTGGGGCTCCACGACTTGTAGAGAAGCGCTCGCTTGAAGATGATCTTCCCGAGGTGCTTGAGGCCAGCCTGTTTATTGGCCGCCATCTTCTCATCCATCAGCTGCTGAACGTCCGTCTGTAGCTCTTGGGGACGGAGCCGATCGACAAGTGCCTTGAAGATCTTGACCTTGAGCTTGTAGTTCTTGAGCTTCTCGCTGAGGCCATGCTCTTCAATCATTTGAGAGGCCTTGAAAACAAAGCTGTTGACCCGCTCTTCGATGTCTTCTTCGTTGTGGTCGAGGGCGAGCGAGCTGAAAACCTTGTCGTACGTGAGCACCGTCTTGTTGGTCTCCTTGTCGATGATCCCGTTGATCGCGCCCCAAAGCTCGTTTTCAGGCACGTTCAGCAAGTTGTAGTCGTCCCAGAGGCCCCACTTGTTTTTCATCAGGAACTCGAGATACCCCACGGGAGCGAACGAGTCGCGGATCGGAACACACGTCGATGCGTAGCTCCGGTTCGTTCGCTGGCATTCGCGCCGCATCGAGGTCTCGTATTCGAGACGTGCCCGCTTCCACACGACCACGTCGCGGCGGGCGATGCTCTTGAACTCGGGATGCACCAGCTGCGATAGCACGACGACGCCGCTCATCGCCATCGCCGCTTGTCCTGAGGCCGTCATGTCTTCTTCTTGAGCGAAACCTGATCGCTGCTTGGTCGCTAAAGTCGACTTTGTGACCGTTTCCGCCTTCAAACGCCAGACAAAGGGAGGCCGTACTCCCAAACACCGGCGTGTGTACTAAGAGGCAAATAGGAAACTAAAGCTAG
>NW_008246139.1:45408-46582 GCF_000281045.1 Saprolegnia diclina VS20
GTGGCAAACGTCACAGACACCATCATGACCCTCTTGGTGCGCAACAGCAATGGTGCCCAAGATCAATTCGCTTCCATGACGTTGATCAGCGCCTTGACGTTCGTGCCGATAGCCATCGACAAGGCTCGGTTCCTCTCCGGCGGTGGCAACCTCCTCTGCGGTGCGCTGCAAACTCCCATCAACTTAACATCCAGCATGGCGACGTTCACCGGCAGCGATGTGCTCTGCGGTGCGGGCGGCGACGAGCGAGCAAGTACAAATCCCATGCAAATGGTGTTTGCAGCGATCGTGTCTGGCACGGTCTTGGCGCCAAAGAGTCTCGTTTCGATGGCGTGCGGCGCCGAAGTGCTCACGCCACCCGGCTGCGACGCGTCCGTCGATAGCGCTACGACCTTTGCAGCCACGTACGTTGATGCCGACACGCTTCAAACAATGCGCAGTCAATCGATTGCGGCCCAAGCCAGTGTTGTCGCCGTGAACGTGGGCTATGCCCAGTACCTCTTGGACACCGTCTTGTACGAGGCCGAGCTATTTTTTCAGCCGCTTTTGGATAAGAGCGAGCCGAGTTTGCACTTTGTGAGCTGGATGCTGCTCCACGACTGGGTGACGGGCACGCGCGAAGTGCTTCGATTTCAACGGGATGGCGACTATCATTGGCGCCAGCGCCATTGAGCTGCCTCGAAACGTGGCCACGTATCTTCGCACGTTGTGCCAGTACATTTCCAGCGTCCTTGCGAGCCTCGATTTTGTATGGTGTGGCTACACGCTTCTAAACGGCTTGACAACCGAGCCCAAGAACCTCTTCCTCATCAATCGCGTCGGCGCGCTTGTTTGGCTCGGCCGACCGCTCCTCATGGTCCGCGCGTTCACGGCCCTTTGCATTCTCTGCTCGGCAACGCTCCAGCTGCGCAAGGCGGGGGGTGTCACGATCGCCGTCGCAACCCGAGACGACGTGAGTCCACTTCTCGTCGTTGTTTTGAAAGTGCTTGCCTCGGGCGAGCTCGGCTGGCTCGTGCACATTTTCGAAGACATTGGGATGGTGCTCACACGCGAGTTTGCGGCCATATACACCAAGCGCACTGCACTTCTCACGTGGATCCTTGCCAGCGCCTTGAGCTTTGCGCGTCCCGTCGAGCACGTTGCGCACGTGCAGCCCATTTGCAGGTTGGTGGAC
>NW_008246139.1:46682-53365 GCF_000281045.1 Saprolegnia diclina VS20
CTTCTCACGTGGATCCTTGCCAGCGCCTTGAGCTTTGCGCGTCCCGTCGAGCACGTTGCGCACGTGCAGCCCATTTGCAGGTTGGTGGACATGGATTTGCAGCTGTCGTGTCGCTCGGGCGTCGTCAGCATTGGGTCGCCCACGCGCATGCTCGCGCTGATTGCGATTGCGCTCAGCGTCTCGACAAGTGCCTATGTTGTGACGCGCCTCCGTGTCCCGCGGCCGATCTGCAACGAACGCGACTCGCATTTGATGTCGTGTGGCGCCAAGTACCTTTTTCACAATACGAATTGGGTCTCGGAGTCGGGCGTTCTGCATCTGGATTACGCGTCGGCTGCGCTCACGGGCCTGCTCATTTGGCCACTTGGCAGCCACAAACTGTTGGTGTTTGACGTCAAGACGTGGCGAACGCTGGTCGTGCCACGATCGGTGACGCTACCGCGTCACCTGGCGCGCGCCGTGCCGGTGGTCGAGTAGCGCCATGAACACGTTGCATGCATTTTGGGGCGACCGTGGTATCCCTTTGGCGAGACGCGAGCACCCCCAAAGCCGACAAGTTGATCACGAACCGAATCCAGGAAAAGGCTGCGTTTGGCAAAATGTGGTTGACGTAACTGTGCATCGTATACATCATGTGCAACCATTGCAATCATTTCTCGCACAAAATGCTCCCTGTGTCGATCGTGTTATAACGTCTCTCGAAGTCAGTGCGAGCACTCGCTCTCACGCTTCACTACGCTGTGCCGTCAGTGGGCAGCGCGCCCATCGAGCGTCGGACCATCGCTGCTCGCTTTTGCTTGCTCACGCTTGCAATGTCTCTGGCTTGGACGTCGTCCAAAAAGAGTCGGCCGAAAAATGAGAGCACGAGGTCGAGTACCGCGTCCGGCAGCGTCGCCAAGCGCGTGCCGTGGACCGTATCGTCGAGGAATTGAGCTTTTTGCTGCGGAAACACTTCGGCTGTCGACAACAGCGCGTCAACGTCGGGCGAGACACAGTGCCACGTCAGCACTTTGCAGTGGCCAGGCCCACTCGCGTCTACTGGCGTCAGCACGAACCGATACGCGGCAGCGCACTGGAGAATCAGCACACGCGACGCATGCGCCGTCACATGGCCCGTCACTTGGGTTTGGACAACGTCACGGTTCGGACAATGCACCTAGTACCGATGCAGTCCATGAGAGACATGACACAGTGTCGTTGAGTCTACCTCGATAGCAGGATCATTCAGACTCGGACACGTTCGCGCGTACGCAAAGGTCTCTGCCAACTCGACACGCACGACGACATTCCGCACGTCGTAGAAGACGAGCGCTGTGCGGCTGACACCTTCGTTGACCGCCCCGGTGGTCCGCTGCCACGGTGTAACAGTAGGCGCCGTCGTCGCGCGATAGCCTTGGACGCCGCAGTAGACTTGACGGCGCGACGGCGGGCCAAACACCGACCGCGTTGAAATCGGCTGGAACTTGAAGCCTTTGGCGCGCGGCAGCTCGGGTACCACCGCTGCTTTCACCGTGGCGTGGCTAGCAGCCTTTTTCGAGAGCCGGATCCGGGGCCGCGAGTCTTCGACGTGAAAGGTCTCTGCGTGGTTCACGAGCGGCAGCACCAACGAGAGCGAGTCCGAGAGCGTCTCGTACAGCGCTTTCATCGATACGGGAATGTTGTTGAGATAGCTGTCAAGCGTCGCACGCCCCGTCAGCGCGTCCCACGTCACTGGCGTCGGCAAAAACTGTTCCAAATCACACGTCACCGAGCTCCACTCGCTCTGGTCGACGCGCGACGATGGCGCCTTTGCAGTGGGCACACCGAGCCGCCCACCGTGCTGCGTCACATAGTACAGCGTACGGTCATAGACCACGCCGTACAGTGCTGGGTCGACAACGTCGAGGCGAGGACCGTCCCATTGCGCAGTTGCTTCGAGCGGCGCTAGTTGGTGCATCAGCGTCGCGTGCACCGCGGCTATCTTGGGGTCGTCGAGGAAGAAGACACCGCGCGTCGTCGTCGCCGTCATCCCAAAGAGCTCTTGCGATTTGCGAAAGTTGACTTCGGCTCGAAGCAAGGCGAGACCGTCGCGCGTCAACCCGGTTGTTGGACGCGGCGACGTTGGGTCGTCCAGCGCCGACGAGAGAGCCATCATGTACTGCAGCTCAAGCCGTGAATACGCCGTGAAGCCTTCGTACGACGCGTGCCAAAGCGACCAGACGTAGGTTTTCGGAAGCGCCGGGTGAAAGTAGAGGTCCTCGATCGAAAGCTTGGGTGGCGCGGGAAAACCGGCGCGGAGCAACGTGACTGCGATCGCTCGTTGCAGGTTCGGAAGCGCAACGTCAAGTGCTGACTTGCCGTTCTAGTTCCAAGGGCGTTTGAGGCTGAGATTGAGATTCAGCAACGTACGTGGCGCTCGGAGATTGCATCCAAGGTGACGGGCACAAGGAGGCGGACGCTCTCTGCGTACTCGCCCAGGCATGCGAGATACAGCGGCGAGACGCCGTTCTGAACATGATTCGGTGTCGTCAGTTGATAAGCATGCACTGCATACCTCGTTGTGCTGGTTCGGGTCGGCGCCAAGGCGAAGCAGGAGTGCGACGCGCTCTGCGTCACGGACGGCATATGCCAAGAAGGGCTACAACGACGATCCATGTCGCGTCATCTCATACAAAGAGAAGCGACCTTGGATGTCATGTTGGCCTTGGACGCAATCCGTTCTAGAGACTCGAGTTGGACGCAGTCGTCGCCGATGGCCAGCGCGAGGGCGTCATTGTAAAACTAGGCCAAATAATCTCAACTAAAGTCGTTGACAAATTTGTACTACCTCTTGAGGCATGTCGCTGCCATAGGTCAAAAGCACCTCGATCGTCAAAGGTTCTGGGAACGTTGCAATCGCTGCACGCAAGGCGCACACGTTGCCGGAAAAGCCTGCCTACAGTTGTCAATACATCAAGTCAAATTCGACGAGAGTTTGCACAACCTCGTCGACGTAGTTGACGTTGGCGTAGGGCGCGAGGAAGCGCGCGCCTGTTTGATCACCTTTTTGGAGTAAGCATGTGAGCAGCGGCACGTTCGCCGACTAGACATCCCGAGTAGGGTTAGGGTCCGCGACAGAATGGAAGGACTACGTAGGCGTAACAAACAGCATTGGGGTTGCCACCGAGCTCGATGTACAACTGCAAGAGGGGCAGGTCCAGCACCAAGAGCTCTGCATCCTACAGTCGCACGTTTTTCGTGTGAAAAAGGCGAGTGTCCTATAGAGAAATGACGATACAATGTCTTCGGCGCGCAGACCAAAAGGCACGAGCAAGCGAATGCGGTCGATATTGGGCGCAAACCAAAAGACGGCGTGTTTGGCATTCTAAAAACACGCACTTTTCGCACAAATCACAAGCCGATGACCCACCGAAGCTGTCAACGCGCCGGCATGAAGGAGCACTGTGGCCATGGCGGCAATGTCGATGTCGTCGTCGAGCGCGTTGAGTGCCGTGAGCGGCGTCGACTTGTCCTAGAGGATTCGAGTCGCATCGTTTCAGATCATTTTCAAAAGTACCTCCATCGTGTACAGAACGTCAGCGCCTGCCGCGACAAGGCGGACAATTACGTCATGCAAGCCGTGGTAGCAAGCTGCGTACAATGGGCACGGTGACTCCTGCCTCTTAAACGTCAGAGGCAAACAGAAGAGGCGCCTTGACGTACGTGCGTAGAGCCGTTGGGACTGGCGCCGAGCTCAAGCAGCGTCAGTGCGGCCGCTTGGTTCTTCTGCATGATGGCAGTGTACAGCGGCGTCCAAGCGTTCTAGCCGAGAATGAGACGCCAAGAAATGTGGATAATTTGCTACATCGTCCAAGAGGTCAACGGAAGGCAAGCGCGCAGCAAGCAGCCGCAAACCAGAAAGGCTGCCGTGAGCTACTGCAAGGTGCAGCGCTGTGGCGCCCGACTACAGTTGCGGATAAAGCGACGACCTCATGGACGGGTGAGTGTACGTCATCGAGTGCGCCGCTCACGTCCAGCGTGTCTGGGACTTTGGCGCCTGCATCGTTCAACCACGTTTGCACTGCATGCTAGACGCATGTACACTCTCAAGGGATGTAGCGTCCAAGGCGGTCAGCCTACCTTGCGCTCTTGCTGCGCCTCCTCGTCGTTGGTGCTGTCCATTGCAAAATACAAAGTGGGAAAGGCGCCAACGTCGTTTGATTGGCAGTTACTGGCATCCCGACTTTTGATTGGTGGATTGTGTGTGCAGCACGTAGTCGCGCCACGTGCGGTCCGCGTATCACGCTGCGTCATCCAGTGTTGCAAACTATAGTCATTCGACTACGCCATCCTACTAGCTATGTCTACAGGATCCATCGTGATCATGCGTGTGCCCTGTCTAACGAAGCCACGCTAGGACCGTAGTGTGTGCCAGTACAGGCACTGAGAGCGCCGACGTGCTGGTCAACGAGGTGCGATTGATTGATGGATCGACAAGTGGTCCAGTGTGCGTCGAGGATTCCTGATTCTAACCCAAAACGCATTAACAAATCCACTCGGACGGTCCTTCTAGCATACCAAAGGACTCCAATTCTGCCCATTCCAATTCGCTCGATGATCCATAGACAACTAAATACGACTGTACATCGATACGAGGTGTCTGACTAGTCCTATCTTCCAACTGCAGTTTCATCATTCGGAGGCGGCCATTGTCATCTGCGTCGTCGTCGATCGATTTGCCCGCAACGTGCGAAGACGCTGTGGCGACGTCTACAGGATATCATCAGCATTGACATTGTCCAACGCGACGAGGGTACCATGTCGGGAGGCGTCATGTCTGGGACGCGCGAGACTGGTGACGTCTTCTACGCCTCGTCCTCAGCCGTCATGACCATGCCATCGCATGACGTACCTCCACAGACGACGTGGTGACCACGCTCGGTGCACTGCTTCGCTTGGGGATAAAGACAACGCCGTCATCGTCGTCATCGTCATCGTCCTGGACGTCTGTGTCGTCACTGGCGCGCGCATCCGGCTCGATATACTTGCGCCAAATGAAGTACACGGCGAGTGACGACAGCAGCACGATACTCAGCATGTAGTAGTCGTTGGCATCCCACGATGTCGACGGCAGCGGCTCTGTCGGCGTTAGCGGCGCCCGTGCCGTGGACTCTTGCTCGGCGAGGAGCGTCGCATTGAGTGCATGCACTTGGTTGGACCAGTGCGCCATGTCATCAGTCAAAGCGTCGCTGTGGCGTGTGCGGTCCGTGTACGTCTTGACCGCCGACTGCAGCGTCGCTCGACTCGTGTCGACCTCGTGGGAGATCGCCGTGACGATCTCTGGTAGCGACGGGGTCTCGGGCAGCGAGGCTACGTCGCGCGCATGCGCCTCGACCGACGCAGTAATCGTCGCTCGGAAGGCTTCGACGGCGGCGCCGAGAGCGGCGTGGATCTCGGTGGCCGTCGCTTCGTTGACGGCAACGATCTCAGCGCGCACCGACGCCTGCTGCTCGACGAGCGCGGTCGACATCGATGTCCACTCGCTTGTCCATGCATTCAACTGAGCTCGTGTCGAGGTTGCGACGGACGAGGCTTTGGCGTTGAGCTCGATAGCGTACTGCGCAACGTCGAACGCATCGTGGAATAGCTGCTCGACACGCAGACGCAGCATCGTACCGCACTGTTCTTGGTACTGGAGCGAGATGACACCAAGGCTGAGACACAGAAGGGAGAGTAAAATACGCAAAAGGACCTCGCGCAGCGACATGGAGGATGGCGGCGGTGGTACGTCCTTGATCAACGTTGTCGTCTTGGTGCTGGACGCCTCGGTCGCCGGCAAGGACGATGTCGCCGGCTTGTCCAGAGTATGCACGACGGGCAGCAAGACAGGCGGCAAGGCAGGCTCTGGCAACGGAGCTGCGGTCTCCGTGTCGACGCTGCCCGAAACACTGCTCGTCTCGTCGTAACGTGCAGTCGGGCTGTCGTCGCACGTAACCGAGCGTTGGTTGTTGTTGGTGTTGCTATCGTCGCTGCTGTCGTCTTCGGGCGAGTCAAAGTTGAGCTTGATCGCGACCTTCTTGCGGCTTGGTGGCGTCGGCGGCAAGTCGTCGAATGCGTCCGATGTCGACGGCTTGGACGTGCTCCGGTGGAGCTGCGCTCGGCCTTTCGCCGACTTGCGCGGCGCAGCAAATAAGTTGTGGCGCGCCTTGGGCGTCCGCTTGCCCTTGGATCGTGTGTGCACGGGCGGGCTCTCGAACGTAGCGGTGATTGTCGATGGCGCCTCCGAGTCGGCGGCAGTGTTGCTGTTGTTGTCCTCGGCGGGCGGCGGCGCATGGGCGGCCAGGAACGCCTTGTAGGTCGCCGAGAGCCGGTCGTCGTGCTTGCGGCGAATGACCGCCGGGTCGTCGGGCTTGAACGAGCTCTTGATCTTGAGCGGGACGTCCGAGATCAGCGGCTTGGCGCCGAGGCCATCCTTGCGGGCGCGCCACGCGAGAAACTGCTCGATGCGCGACGCCGCCGCAGCGCTGCTCGCTGACGCGTCCGGGCGCGGCGCCTCCGTGGCTTCGGGCGTTGAAGGCGGCGTCGCGCTGGCATCCGGCGGCTGGTCGGGCGTCCGGCCCTCGGTCGCGCCCTTGTAGCGAAGCGTCTCTTCCCACGGCTTGCCGCTCATCGGTGCTTGTCTACTCCCCCGACTTTTAGCCAATCGCCTGCCATCTGGTTTCTTT
>NW_008246139.1:56764-57589 GCF_000281045.1 Saprolegnia diclina VS20
CGTGGCAGTGGCGTTGCACGCAGGGACCACAAGGCGGCCGGTAGCCCGCGTGAGTCTCTGGGTTGTTTCACGAGTCGCGTCACGTCGATCATCATGAGGAGAATGTTGTCGACGACGTCGGCCGGCAGACGCGTTGACAAGTTGACGTGCGTGCTCGGTGCCATGGCGTTCTCGTAGAGCCATGCAGCGAGCTGGATGTTGCCACCACCCTTGCCGCCCAGACTGTAGTGATCGGTCCACCAGCGAGACGCCATCTCGTACAAGGCGCGCTCACACGACGGGTTGTCAGCCTTAATGCCTTCAAGGACCTTGGACCTAAACGTACCGGACGTCTTAATGTGAAGGCTGCTAAAAGCTTCCGTCATGGCCAGCAGGCCAAAGCGGCGGACGACCGAGACCACCCACGGTACGACGACGACATCGTGCGCATTCCATCGCATGCCGCTCAGATAGTCGGCCATGAGCGCACGGTCGCCATAGTCAAAGAGCACGTTTGCCATGGCCAAACGACTCGAGCGATCGAACTGAGCCGGTCCAAGCTCGGCTCTCGGTCTCAGGCGTTGGCCTCGCTGAGCCCCAATGAAGAAGCGCACCCCGGCCTCAAAGAGCGCATGGGTAGACCCGAACCCAAAGTCGTCCGAGCACGACCCGTCGACGTGATCCCGCAGCAAAGCAACGGTACGGACAAGACCGAGCAGCGTCAAGCGGAGGGCTTTGGGCCAAAAGACGAGGCACACTGGGTGATCGTCGTCGTCGTCGGCAATATCGATCGAGTCTTCTTCGATAAAGTACGCGATCGGGCGAAAGCGCCACGCGGCTTGGAGA
>NW_008246139.1:58686-61234 GCF_000281045.1 Saprolegnia diclina VS20
AAGCCTGCGTGTTATAACATTCCATCGACGCTGTGCCACTTCACCCGAGTGTTGCAGCGTGTTAGATTTGATCTTTGTGAAGAGCCATGAGCAGCATGGACGAGGTCTGGGCCGCGATGAAGCGCGAGAACGACGTCCGCCCCGTGGCCTTCCGCGCCAAGCCCCCGAAGGACGCTCCGAGCAGCAAGGCCAAGAAGACGAAGAAGCCGCCCAAGGCCATTGTGGTGGCGAAGGACGATGCAACTCGGTCCATCGAGGTCCCGACGGCCGTCGAGACAGGCTGCGGCGGCGACCTCGACGAGCTCGGCGACGATGTGGCTGCCATGACACTCACAGCCGACGACATCCTCACCAAGCACCAGCGCGACCTCAACTGCCTCAGTGACGAGCAACAAGGCGTGCGCAAGCGGGCGATCGCAGTGCTATCGGCCGTCGTTGCGGCCGCGCCGCCCTCGATCCTTCCCGCGCTCTTCCCGTCCTTTGCCAAGCCGCTCTTCAAGCGCTTCAACGATCCGGTCGAGAAGGTGCGCGACACGAGCATTCAACTCACGACCACCTTTCTTCTCCACCACGATAACCTCCTTCCGATCTTACCATACCTCATGCCAGCTCTCGTCACGCGCCTCGGCAGTCCATGGAGCTTTGACGAGAAGCTCCAAGTGTTTCTCGCGAGCGAGACGCTGCGGGCTGCCCACGAGCGCGGTCGCATCTTCGTCCCCGAGACCGACGTCGGCCCATACAAAAAGCCGCGCGAACCGTCCGAGGAAGTCCGAGGACATTTCATTGCGCTCCTCCAGACGCTGCTCGAGGTACTCTTTACCCAGCAAGCATCGTCGCTGCTCAACGCGTACGTCTACGACATCCTCTGCGTCCTTGTTCTCGGCGTCCACGACCACTGCCCGGACGTTGCGATCCGATCTTGTGATGCGCTCGTGCTCCTTGCGCACAACATGGTGTCGGTGCTCAAGCACTTTAGCGTCGCCTTAGTCCGTGCGTCCAAGCACCTGCTCGAACACCGCCTCGCACGTGTCCGCGCCGCCGCCATGCGCTGCATCCGGGAGCTTGTCATGGTGCCCAACGTCGAGAAGTGCAAGGGCAGTGGCACCGAAGCCATCGCCGACCTTGTCGCATACCAAGATGAAAACATCATCCCTGTCTCGGCCTTCTACACGCACGAGGTCAAGGTCAACGTCTTTGCCAAGCTCGACCAGGACGCCAATGTGAGTGTTCGCCGGGCGTTCTACGATACCATCATGGCGTGGCTCACGCACCTTCCGGACCGATACGACCACGAACCGCGCCTCATGCCCTACTTGCTAAGGTACAAATCTTCTATCCTTGGGCCGGATAGAAGCTCACATGGTGGTGCCAGTGCGGTCGCGGACGAATGCGCCGAGATCTCACAAGTGGCCATGGCGACGATGGACGCCTTGGGCAAGCGATATGCGCAAGAACACCCGGACGATGTCTCGACTTGATACATTGATAGATTACGAAGCTAACCGCTGCGGGTAGGTGATTGAGCGAACGCAGTACGCTGTGGACGGCAGTGCATTTTGCAACTTTGAGGCGCCGTACCCACCACCCTTTACCGGCCGCCCGAGCCTCGGAACGCGCTTGTACATTCGCGGTCGCTGCCGGCGGTTCATCAACGTACGAGTCTTCACAGTACATGACAAGTTGTACAATCTACGGCGTCTAGACGCTGTTGCGAGAACTCTCGCATTGGCAAGGCCCAACGCGGATGCATGCGGCGCGCCTGCTGCTGTGCCTCCTCGTCTACTGCGAAGACACGATCACGGTCGACTTGCACCACTTGGTTGCGCACTTGACAACCAACTGGCACGATGCAGAGATTGCATCGACATTGCGCATCGTGGGCGAGTGCTGCGGACGCTTTGCGCAGCCGTCGACGTACGTGCCACTGCTCTTGCCGTACTTGCGTGGCGAGACGGCTGTGCTGCGTCACCAGCCCGCCATGGAGCTGCTTGTGACGATGATGCAGGGCACGAGTCCCATGAGCTGTCGTCAACTGCTGTGCCAGCTGCCTCTCTTGACGGAAGCCTTGTTGGAGCCGTTCCTTTTCGAGTCGAAAGACCCTTTGGTCCGGCAAACGCTCGGGACGCTGGTCGCAGCCCTCGTCGAGGTGCTCAATGGTACGCAAGCTAGTAACGAGCGAGTGATGATGTGAGTGTTTAGGGCACTGGCACGCCCGCACGGAGAGCTGTTTCGAGTACCAAGGTCGGTTGATCTCCAAGAGTCTGGTCTATGAACGTCTGCATACGATGCTATTGGTGCTACCAGCTCCGCCCACGTACGCTATCTGTGACTATTTATCACATTTTGAGAGGATGTTGTAGGACTCTCGAGACGCTTCGCAAGATTGCAGGGCCCAATGTGTTGCTCGACACGTCGATGAGCATCGACTTTGGCAGTGATTGCTAGAGTTTCGACTTGATGCGTTGGGTCTTCTCGAATAAGAATCTTGTACAATTTGCCAAGACATGCTCATGTGTTTCCAGCTTGCGTCGACGACTGACAATGCATA
>NW_008246139.1:62269-65509 GCF_000281045.1 Saprolegnia diclina VS20
CGTCGTCGTCGGCAATATCGATCGAGTCTTCTTCGATAAAGTACGCGATCGGGCGAAAGCGCCACGCGGCTTGGAGACGCGCTGGCGTCATACACTGCGGGTGGAAGACGTCGGACAACTTCCGCATGGTCTTCCCGCGGTCGGAGCCATTGTTGTCCACCCATCGGCCCTTGGCTGTTCCCGTTGGCGGAACCCAACGCTGGCTCATCGTCGCATCGCCGACCGTAATGAAGGCCATGTCAAAGATATCAGCTCCCACGAGCCAGTCGACGACCGCCTTGTCACGACCGGTTAGCGTCGCATACTGTGGCGCGGCGGTCCGCGTTTCAAGCTCGACGTGGACGACGCAGTACTCTTGCTCTTGCAGCATCTCGATCGCGTCGTCAATGTCGGCCTTGGACGGCAGCGGCGGTGGCGCAAAGTACCAGCAGTCGTCGCTACCGTCATAGTCCTCGTAGCTCACATGGTGCACAAAGACGCCGCGGGTGCCCGATGTGATCGGTGCGACCGAGACGTGGCACGTGTTGAAGAAGACGACCGCGTGCCCGCTGAGAGTCTCGTACGTCGTTGTCCGGTCTTCGTACGTGATGGTGACGGCACCGCCAGTGCAGTCGGACGGCATAAAGTAGAGCAGCGTCGCAAACGTTGCCGGTGTCGAAGCAGACGTCGGCATCAGCGCCGAAGCCGACCCGACGGCATCGATCGCGAAATGTGCAAAGTCGTAGACGTAGCTCGCGTCGAGCTTCAGTTCATCAATAGTGTCGCTCCACGAATATTGATAGTGGTCGAGGTAGATGCTCGACGTGATGGCCGACGGCGGGAGCAAGAGCGTCGTCTTCTCGGGGCTTGCCTCCATCAGCGACGCTGCCAGTGCCGGTGCGATCGGCCAGTCGACGTCAACGCCATGGATGGCCATGTGCTCCGAGCCGTCGTACCGCTCTTCGTTCTCATCGCGGTAGCAGTGAAGCATTTTGACCATCTCCACGAGTCTTCGGAGGCGGAGACGGCCGCCCGTGCCCGACATAAGGAATAATTCACACTGGACAGCGTCATGTTGAATTCAAATATCGTTACACACGGTAGCACTATGTTGTATAAAACACGTCGCGGAGTTGTTTTCTACTGGTTTTTTTACAAGGAGTGCTGGTCTTCCGATGGTGCGGAGGGTCGGAACGTGAGCGCACGCCACTGCGCTCGGCATCAACAGCTGTGCCGATACTCCCGCAGCTGCTCTCGCGGTCAAGGGAGCAACTATTGCGAGATCGCATGTCCGGCACGGCTCGTCGCGCCGTGGTGCCATCGCTTGCCGCTTCCCTTAACGCGCTCCGTGGCGACCCTTGGAGCGATCGCTACCAGATTCCTCGCTGATAAAGCCAGGTAAGAACGCGTCTCCGACAAGTTCAACGCACCATCTCTCAAGTGCGGTCGAAACTGAAGTTGAAGGCGCGGAAGTTAAGAGCACGCTCTGGCCATGGACGTTGAAGTACCCGTTCTCAGAAACGATGTAGGCCATGTCTTTGGAATGGAACGCGCTACCGCCGGTACTGTAGGTGTAGGTTCTAGTAGATCATAGGAAAGGTGCTAATCTTAATTTGACTTCTGATTTAGCCTCCAGTTTGGAGTGCCTTCGGTACCGGACCGAGATCACTCGCACAGTCCCGAGTCACGACCACGAACGCTCCTCGCTTGACGCACCGGCCACACCTTACGAGCGCATCGGGAAGTCTGCCACGTATGTCTTCAAGATAGAGAAGCGAAGCTTTCAAGCTCGCTTCTTTATATCGTGATATTCGTCAATCCATTCGGATGAATTAAATGAATTCATCGCAATCGTGAGCTTCATGACATAACATGTATGTGGCCTTTTGTGTTGCTGTCTCGCACGCTTGGGCGTTCTGGGGATGGTACGTGGAAGGTCGAAAGGCGCGCACACCACGGGTCTTGAAGCAGCCGCTTGCTAGATGACCAGTGACTCTGGCATCGTCGGGGTGACGCGCGAAACACTCGATCCTTGCGTTCAAGCCAAAATGATGTACCAGACGCTGGCGCGTACGATCGTCATTGCACCGCGATCGTTTATTTGTGATGGGAAATGCTGCAAGCATCGCTCGCATCTCTCACGACATTGCATTGACATGTCAAAATATGCGTAATTCGATAGGATTCATGTTGCACAACTAGTCGCTTCCGAGGTACGTGTCGAGAACGAGTTCTTGCGCCGCGGTGAGCTGGCCTCGTTTCTGAAGCATCGATAGCGTCTTTTGGAACTTGGGTCTGACGCGCCGCGTCGATGCAAGCGCCTCGGCAGCGTCAAAGCGTCGCGACCCGATCGTCAGCAAGAGCAAGTGGGCGGCGGCCTCGTCGTAGCGGTCAACAACGAGCTTGTCGGGTTGCAGCGCCAAGTCGAGGTAGGCATCGTGCAGTACGCGTGGCAGCGGCGTCGCACGCGCTGTCCACAAAGCAGCCGGTAACCCGCATTCGTATTGGAATCGTTTCACAAACGGCGTCACGTCGTTCATCATGACGACGATGTTGTCGACGACGTCGGCCGGCAGACGCGTTGACAAGGCGACGTGCGTGCTCGGTGCCACGGCGTTCTCGTAGATCCATGCAGCGACATAAATGCCGTCCACAGGCATTCCATTCCAATGCAACTGGGCGGTCCACCAGCGAGACGCCAAATCGTACAAGTCCCGCTCACACGACGGGTTGTCAGCACCGATGCCTTCAAGTACCTTGCGCCAAAACACGCCAGATGTAGACACGTCCAGGCTGCTCAAGGCTTCCGTCATGGACGGCAAGCCAAAGCGGTGGACGACTGCGACCACCCACGGTACGATAGCGATATCGTGCGCGTCCCATCGCATACCACCCAGATAGTCTGCCATGAGCGTGCAGTCGCCATAGTCAAAGAGCACATTGGCCATGGCCAGACGACTCGAGCGATTGAACTGAGCCGGGCCAGGCTCGTCCCCGATGAAGAAGTCCACCGCGGCTTCAAAGAGCGCTTGGGTAGACCCGAACCCAAAGTCGTCCGAGCACGACCCGTTCACGTGATCCCGCAGCAAAGCGACGGTGCGGACAAGACCGAGCAGCGACAGGCGAAGAGCTTTGGGCCAAAAGACAAGGCAGACTGGGCGATCACCGTCGTCGTCGGCAATATCGATCGAGTCTTCTTCGATAAAGTACGCGATCGGGCGAAAGCGCCACGCGGCTTGGAGACGCGCTGGCGTCATACAC
>NW_008246139.1:66084-68433 GCF_000281045.1 Saprolegnia diclina VS20
CCGGTGTCGAAGCAGACGTCGGCACTAGCGCCGAAGCCGAACCGACGGCATCGATCGCGAAATGTGAAAAGTCGTAGACATAGCGCGTGTCGAGCTTCAGTTCACGGACAATAGTGTCGTACTGGAAAGACGACTGGTCGAGGTAGCGGCTCGACGTGATGGCCGACGGCGGGAGCAAGAGCGTCGTCTTCTCGGGGCTTGTCTCCATCAACGACGCCGCCAGTGCCGGCGCGATCGGCCAGTCGACGTCGACGCCATGGATGGCCACGCGCTCCGAGCCACCGTACATGTCTTCGTTCTCTTCGTCGTAGCAGTGAGGTACCATGACAGCCTCCACGAGACTGCTGAGATTGCCAGTCGTGTCGGACATGGACGAGAATTCAAACTGCACGGTGTCATGTTGGCACACTGAGCATCGTTTCACACTCTGTATGTAACGCTGCTGGCTGTATAAAACAGTGAATCAAACACGGAATGGCTCTACATGTGTGTACCGGCTCCATAGTGTGAGTGATGGTGCAGGTATAGAGTGCTGGTCTTCTGAAGAGGTCGGAACGTATCCGATCTCTTCCTGCTCGACACCGACAGCTGTGTCACTTTGGTGCGAACCGCGCCAAGCACGACTCGATAAGCGAAGTCGATATAGCGCGGGAGAAGGAGGACCGGCTGGTGGAGCTCTACTCCTGCTGGAGCACCCGCGTGCATGCAGAAACCCTCAGGTAGCTGGTCTCGTGGTGTACAAAAGGCATTTGGCGAGGACATCTTGTTGGTGGCGGCATGCGAGTCGCGTCGTCACCGCATTCAGCGGCGCCACCGCTGTCGTGAGTCACGCGGCTAGAGACATCTATCACAAGTGGTGGCTCACTGCGGCCTTCCCTACGGCGCGCTCCAAGCAAAAGCAGTCAACTTCGAAATGTGGCACCAAGGGAATAATTTCCGAATAAATTCCCTTGTGTGGCACGGACCACCTCTTGCAATCCACGCTGGACGGAGAAACCCTTGAAATACTTGAACATCGTCATGTCAGCGACCGTCGATTTCGCAACAAGATTGCGTGTTGAAACAGGAAAAAATATGATATTCATTGACTAGTCTCTGTTCATTGACAGTTACTTGCGCGTCTTGCACGCGATCTTGTTGTTGACGATCGCATATTCGTGGCAGTTGTCGTCGTCCTTGAGCTTGCCGTCGAACGGCAGCGACTTGCGAATGTGGCCCGACGGCGTCTTGATCTCGTGCTTGAGAATGCACGTGGCGTCGGCACCATCGGCATGGCCGAACGACTGGCGGTGGATCGACTCGCAAAGGTCGCCGAGGTTCTTGCCTTCGGTGAGAAAGCACGAGCGGAGGTAGTTGCGGTCGCCGATGCGCTGCGGGACAAAGTACCCGCGGAGCTCCGTGAGGTTGTGCGCCTTGTAGCCGTCGAGCGTGAGCGGCTCAATCTCCTGCGGGCCACCCGCGCCGATGCGGCGGTAGCCGTAGAAGCACTCGTCGCAGTTGTACACGTTGTCGCTGCCCTTGATGATCTGGCCGTTGGCGTCGCGGCCCTTGGGTGTCTTCTTGGCCGTCGCCGCGTACTTGCGGCAGCGAAAGACGTTGATGCCGAGGATCACGTCCGGCTTGGTCGTGCAGCGCGAGTACGTGTCGTACTGCGGCCCGGCAATGTCCCATGTGTTGGACGCGCACGTCGGGAGGTTCTCGAACGCGACCTGCGTGTACTGGAGCGTGTGCTCGACGTTGGGAAGGATGACCGAGTTGTTGGTGGCAGCGGCGGCCGTCGCGAGAAGCGAGGCGAGGAGAAGCGTCGAAGCGTGCATGTTGGTTGCGGACGTCGAATGGAAAAGTGAGATGTGAAGCCAAGGTGTATCGATTCAGTGTCGATGCCTGTATCGCTGCTAGCTGCTTTGACATTCAAAGGAAGGCGCGCTGCGACAAGGGACGCATTGCCTCGTTCGATGGAACTGTAGTTGCCCGGAGTCATCACCAGTGATCGTGTCCGTACGTTATGCAAAAACAGGTGGGGACTGGACACTCGAGTATGAGTGTGAACTGTACGATGGCTGCCATGGGTGGCTGCCTACCATGGCTGCCTACTGGTACCCGGAGATTCGAAGCAAACAAATGGAGCAGTTGGATTGAATATATTTGTAGACACCTTGGTGTGAGTTATCGTCAAGACACTGGATATTCAACCAATATACTAGTGCTTGCTTTTGCTAGAGTGTGACTAGTGTATGCGTAAACTTGACGAGTTAAGTGTCGATTAGTGTGCCATTCGGGCTGAGAGAGCTCTGTTACATGAATGGTTGCATGTATGAGCGTCTAACGACGAAAGCCCCTCGAGCAGCA
>NW_008246139.1:74988-75953 GCF_000281045.1 Saprolegnia diclina VS20
ACAGCCACGGGCCGATGGAGAAACAACGATGACCGCGACAAGGCCGAGCAGAAGCTACCCAACATCTTCCACCCGCAGTGCGCGACGCCAGCGCGTTTCCAAGCCGCGTGGCCATCTCTCCCGATCGCGAGCTTTGTCGAGGAAGACTCGATGGAAACTTTAGACAACGACGCAGTCTGCCTCGTCTTTTGGCGCAAAGCGCTTCGCTTGACGCTGCTCGGTCTAGTCCGTACCGTCGCTTTGCTGCGGGATCACGTCGACGGGTCGTGCTCGGACGACTTTGGGTTCGGGTCTACCCAAGCGCTCTTTGAAGCTGCTGTGCGCCTCTTTATTAGAGCCGAGCGTGGCCCGGCTCAGTTCGATCGCCCGAGTCGTCTGGCCATGGCCAATGTGCTCTTTGACTATGGCGACTGCACGCTCATGGCAGACTATCTGGGTGGTATGCGATGGGACGCGCACGATATCGCTATCGTACCGTGGGTGGTCGCAGTCGTCCGCCGCTTTGGCTTGCCGTCCATGACGGAAGCCTTGGGCCGCCTGGACATCTCTACATCTGGCGTGTTTTGGCGCAACGTCCTTGAAGGCATTCAGGCTGACAACCCGTCGTGTGAGCGCGATTTGTACGATTTGGCGTGTCGCTGGTGGACCGCCCGGAATTTAATGCCTACGGACGGCATCCATCTCGCTGCATGGCTCTACGAGAACGCCGTGGCACCGAGTACGCACGTCGCCTTGTCAATGCGTCTGCCGGCCGACGTCGTCGACAACATTCTCCTCATGATGATCGACGTCATGCCACTTGTGAAGGAACCCAGAGACTCACGCGGGCTACCGGCCGCCTTGTGGTCCCTGCGTGCGACGCCGCTGCCACGCGTACTGCAATACGCCTACCTCAACATGGCGCTGCAACCCGACTATGTTAACTACTACGACGAGGCCGCCGCTTACTTGCTCTTGCTGACGAT
>NW_008246139.1:77810-78471 GCF_000281045.1 Saprolegnia diclina VS20
CATGTAGAGCCATTCCGTGTTTGATTCACTGTTTTATACAGCCAGCAGCGTTACATACAGAGTGTGAAACGATGCTCAGTGTGCCAACATGACACTGTGCAGTTTGAATTCTCGTCCATGTCCGACACGACTGGCAATCTCAGCAGTCTCGTGGTGACGTGAGGTACTCTTGACATACGGCTACATCCTCCTCACCTTGAACGACGTCATGTCAGCGACCGTCGATTTCGCAACAAGATTGCGTGCAAGACGCGCAAGTAACTGGCCATGAATATCATATCTTATTCTGTTTCAACACGCACTCTTGTTGCGAAATCGACGGTCGCTGACATGACGTCGTTCAAGGTGAGGAGGATGTAGCCGTATGTCAAGAGTACCTCACGTCAAACATCAGTAGAAAAAGGCGACCCATGCCAAGCCTAGACACGACGATGCCGGTTTTCGGTCGGAGCGCTCTGTACTGTGGGGAAGGTCGCAGTGAGCCACCGCTTTCGTGAGCCACGCATGCCGCCGCCAGCCACATGCCGTCGCCAAATGCCTTGTATCCCGCGAGCCACCTACAGCCTTCGAGGATCACTGTACGCCCGTTGTTTTTTCCGCAGGAGTCGACTTCCACCAGCCGGATGTGGATGGCAGCTGTGGTGGCGTAGAGCAATAACTG
>NW_008246139.1:78709-79373 GCF_000281045.1 Saprolegnia diclina VS20
CATGGGATATGTTGTGAATTGGGACATGGCGTTCTAGATGTCGACTGGCCGATCGCACCGGCACTGGCGGCGTCGTTGATGGAGACAAGCCCCGAGAAGACGACGCTCCTGCTCCCGCCGTCGGCCATCTCGACGAGCTTCTACCTCGACCAATGGTCTTTCGAATACGATACTATTGCCTGTGGACTAAAGCTCGGCGCGCGCTACTACGTCTACGACTTTGCACATTTCGCGATCGATACCGTCGGGTCGGCTTCGGCGCTAGTGCCGACGTCTGCTTCGCCACCAGGAACGTTTGCGACGCTGCTCTACTTTATGCCGTCCGACTGCACTGGCGGTGCCGTGACCGTCACGTACGACGATCGGACGACGACGTACGAGACTCTCAGCGGGCACTCGGTGGTCTTCTTCAACACGTGCCACGTCTCGGTCGCACCGATCACATCGGGCACCCGCGGCGTCTTTGTGCATCATGTGAGCCACGAGGACTATGACAGCGACTACAGTTATTGCTTTACGCCACCACAGCTGCCATCCAAGGCCGATATTGACGACGCGATCAAGATGGCAAATTACTGCATCATTCACGTCGAGCTTGAAACGTGGACCACCGCGCCACAGTATGCGACGCTAACCGGTCGTGACAAGGCGGTCGTCGACTGGC
>NW_008246139.1:84167-84702 GCF_000281045.1 Saprolegnia diclina VS20
GCCGAACGGTACGGACGCCTTGTTGGTGGCGACGTCGGCGTCGTCGGGCAGCTCTCCAGCAAAGGCGAGCGCCGCATCGACCAAGATGGTCGAGCCGACGAACGGACGCGTCGAGTATGCGCCGCCGGAATGTTATCTTTGAGGCTGCTTGTAGGACGATGGGGCTAGCGTAAATGGCACATCCACCGCCTTCAAACAGCCAATGCTCCGTGAGTATCGTCGACGGGAGCTTCATGTCAACCATGAGGGAACTATGACCACGATTCATGCATGGGACCATGTTACCGCGCCACCTGGGGTAGCTTGGTCGACGTGCTAGCGGCGTGGCCAAGGCGCAGAGGACAGGCGTAGGACAAAGGTACTGCATCATGATGAGCGGAGGTGCTGCCGCATGATGTGCGGCTCCGAGCGAGCGAGAGAATGTGAAGTTTTGGGTTTGGATGTGCGCCTTTGCACCCGATCTGCTTCCACACCTTGAATCGCGTCATGACCTTCCAAACCCTGAATCGCGTCATGACCTTCAAAGTGGCGCATG
>NW_008246139.1:87297-87949 GCF_000281045.1 Saprolegnia diclina VS20
GATCTGATTGGCTTCATTTCGGCCAATGGCATCGCGCGGTCTGGGATCCAACCGTTGCATAAAAGAACGGGTTTTCTAACCGTAACCGTGCTGCCTTGATCACGCCGTGAGGCATTTCTTGCTCACCGCCTCCTTGGGTTCTGCCGTTCTTTTGGTGCTCCAAGCAGCCCGATGGCAGAGAATGGTTACGAGTCTTGGGCGCTGCCACTAGGTTAAAGAGGTATCGCCGAATGTGTTGGGAAAGTGGTCGAGCAGCAAGTGTGACCGTGACCGGATGACTGCCCATCAACACAAACACATACGACGGGAGGCCGTACTCCCTGAACATCGGCATGCGTACTAGAATGCAAATAGGAAAGAGAACTAGAACTACTGACTGCTGATGGGCACGGGTTCCTGTACAGTCCCATCCCAACGTCTTTCCGTAGGACGATCTACAATGATGAATCACAACGCCTTGTCCCCGGCCCAGAGCTGACTAGATATGAAAATCCAGTGCTCAACCACTGTATGAGGCATCTACTGCCACAGCAAGTCAAACCACTCGGTGTTGAGCCATTGCCGAACGGTACGGACGCCTTGTTGGTGGCGACGTCGGCGTCGTCGGGCAGCTCTCCAGCAAAGGCGAGCGCCGCATCGACCAAGATGGTCG
>NW_008246139.1:89361-91122 GCF_000281045.1 Saprolegnia diclina VS20
GGTCAGCAACGCCGAGACCATCTTGGCGCAGGTCCGCGGCGAGTAAGCCATTTGTATCAATCGACATTCATGTGTCTTTGCACGACGCTCGATTCCGTTGCCCTTGACTCCAGTGAAGAGACCTGGAATGCATACTAGGCACACCGAGGTGCCTGCTTGGGCTGTACCAACTCTTGAGCACCATAGAGCCGACATGAGACATTGATAGTAATATCGAACTTAGTCAAGGAAACGATCAGAGAAGCGACCGGGGGTGTTGGCCCAGCGCGATTGCACGGATTTATTGACAAGGCCGCTTCTCGACGGTCTACAGTGTCGGGGTGAGAGTCGTGGGCAGTGGAAGCCTTCTGCGCTTCGATCGATGCACAGTCAACGTTCACTGACGCTCCATCGGAAAATCCAACAATCCTTGGGCGATTCAAGCGTTGGCGCCGTTTTCGAACAACGCGCGGTCGGTTAGATCGGTGCACAACTGTGTTGACCAATCACATGACTTGGCGCCACAACCGCGTCGTATGATTGGCTGCACAAATGATACATTCTTTCCAGCAGGAACGCTGTGGGGGGTCCTGCCATGCAACAGAATACATTCATCCATCAACAGAACCATGATTGCTGTCGGTGACAAGCTGCCAGACGTCACACTCCATGAGTACGTGCCGGTCGACGGCACGTGTGCTTTTGGGCCGGACGCATTCAACGCGCTGGAGGCCGCGACCGGCAAGACCATCGTCGTGTTTGGCTTGCCCGGCGCCTTCACGCCCACATGTACGTCCGAGCACGTCCCTAGCTACTTGGCGCATGCAAACGAGCTCAAGGCGGCGGGTGTCGATGAGATCTGGTGCACGAGCACGAACGATGCATTCGTGCTTGGCGCGTGGGGCAAGGAGCTCGGGACGACCGGCAAGATCCGCATGGTCGCGGACGGCGATGCCTCGTTCATGAAGGCCACGGGTCTCGAGCTCGATTTTACGGGCAAAGGCTTTGGTGTGCGCAGCGCCCGCTACTCGATGCTCGTCAAGAACGGCGTCGTGACGACACTCAACCTCGAAGATGGCGCGACGTACAAGGTGAGCGGTGCAGACACAATCCTTGCACAGCTCCGGGCCTAGTCTCTACTGCAAATAGCGCACTCCTAATACTGGCAGGTGCGAGCCTCGGTGCGTTCGTGAATACTGTAGTCTCTAGGGTGCATCTAGCCTTGGGCCGGCCGCGGTATTGGAGTGCGTTGTCGACGTGATCATTGCCGTTCGTACGTTGAATGCTGCTAAACGACACGCTATACCCGCAGTGGAGGGCCTGACGCACCCAAGAGGGCGGCGCCCGACAACGTAGTTACCGGATGCTGCACGCCTTTGCGCCTCAAGCGTTGGGCTATGTCTTTACTGGCGGACTTGCTTCTCTGCGTCATCTCGGATGCACTCTACCTCTCAGCTCTCGGTCTGCAGCTGTGCCTCGCTGGTTCGCGCCCATTGATAGAAGCCTTCAACGCTTCCCGTGTAGTGCCCTTGCCGGTCGTGCAGTGATTTCGTGCCGGCGACACGAGCCCTCGATCGCTCTGCCGCCGTAAAATAAGAGGACACCCAAGTGTTTCCGGCTCCATGAAGGTACGAAAAATGGGATCTTCGAATTTATGGACACTGAGTACAACGAAAGAGAACAAGCAGTTAAAGGGGTCTTTGGCCACTTGACACACGTGGAGCCTGGTATTCAAGAGCAGTGACGCAGTCCGAGGTGCCAACACTTGGCTGGTGCAACAAG
>NW_008246139.1:91222-94466 GCF_000281045.1 Saprolegnia diclina VS20
ACGACGCCGACGTCGCCACCAACAAGGCGTCCGTACCGTTCGGCAGCGGCTCAACACCGAGTGGTTTGCTGCCTTTGACTTGCTGCTCGACCACTTTCCCAACACATTCGGCCATTCCAAAACCTCTTTAACGTAGTGGCGGGGCCCAAGACCCGCAACTATTCGGTGCCATCGGGCTTCTTGGAACAACGAAAAAACGGCCGAACACAAGGAGGCTGTGAGCTAGAGATGACTCACGGCGCAGTCAAGGCAGCAGCCGTCGAGGTAACACCGGCAGCGATCCCACCGGAAGGTAACCCCCAAGATGGCAAGTTCCAACCGCGCCTTCGCAATCTTGCAAAAGTTCAAGTGCATCAACGCGGTCAAGGACAACCGGTGCACTGACGGACGCTGTACGCGACCCGAGCAAAACGACTCGTTTGTTGTGTTGTCGACCCGGCACAGCGACCCCGCACATATCCGGATAAATCCCATCGGAAAGGCGGCCTCGGTGGCGTCGCAACACACGTCATCGACAATGTCTTCCTTTCCTTTCTCGTTCTTACCGCGCCTCCTGCCCACTTTCAGTGCCCGTCTAGTTGTGGGCTAGCACAGTTCTTGGTGGGATCTAGACCCTTGGGTACGGATACTACCGGTATGGCAAGGGCACATTGCACTTGCTCCTCACCAGATGGACCGGGGGAATGTACGTCTTTCAGTGTCTGCCGGACGGCGCTCGAATGGCGCCACAATCCAAATGGCGTCCTTCACGGAAGCCGTGCTCCATCAGCCCGAGATCGCGGCGATCGTGTTTGAGTTTCAGTTTGGTGTCTACGAAGACGTGCTTGCCCGCTTCCGCGCCTTCAACGATTTCGTCAACTGCGAGCTCGTGGTCGAACACCACACGGGCGAGTGCGTGCTCGACCCGGCCTTCCACACGACGCTGCGAGGGCGTGGTGACTTGCATGAAGAGCTTCGTGTGGAAAACCTCTGCCTCAATGCGCTCAATGAGCGCGACGCGCGCTTCCCGCTGCACTTTGCCATCGCCGAAGGCGACCTCTCTGCGACCAAGCGCATCATCCGCTGCCGCGCTGACCTTGTCTTTGTGGATGCCATTGCCGCCGCCGCCATGTGGGACCGGCTCGAGATCGCGGCCTACCTCTCGGAGCTCCGGAAGTCCAATAGCCTCCTCGACCGTACGTACGACGACTCGTGTGGGATCGATACGTGGGTTCCAAAGCACCTCGTCGAGACGGGGAACTTGGACATGTTGCGCATCCTACGGGACCACCGCCGGGCCGAGTGGTCGCACGAGTTGCTTGACTACGCGATCGCCAATACGGATGCGGAGACGACGGCTTTTCTCTACCAGTGCATGCCGGACGCAATCGGTGACGACTTTATGGACGACGCTGCACGCATGGGACTCCTCGATATCGTCATCGACCTGCACCACCAGGGTAGAGGGTGCCCAGAAGAAGCCATATTCTACGCAGCAGGTGAAGGTCATTTGGACATCGTCAAGTTTCTTCACGCGCATGTTACCGAAGACGACATGACGGATGCAATGGATGCGGCCGTTGAATACGGTCACATGGATATCGTCCGCTTCCTCATCGAGCACGAGTGCGACGACCCGAATCGTCTCAGTCTCGACTTGGTCGCCTACTATGGTCACCTCGAGCTGTTCAAGTACCTCGAAGGGCTAGGGGGCCGTCACGTGACGACCGCCGCTGTTGACAGCGCCGTTGCCATGGGCCACCTCCATGTCGTCGAGTATCTCTTGACGCATCGAAGCGAAGGCGGCAGCCGCGACACCGTCGTCCTTACTGCAATGGAGCGCGGTCGCAACGACATGACCGTGTACCTTGTCTCGGCGGGGTACCCATTTCCGACGACCGCGGAGCTGCCGTTGGAAATTTGCCTCACAAGACCCGAGGCACGTGCCGTCGTGCAGCTGCTCCTCGACCACAAGATCCCGTTCACGCCCGCGATGCTAACAACGGTACGTGCCCACGCCACCGGCGACGTCCTTCAACTCGTCGAAGCCCATTTCCCAGCGTCGGCGCTGACCCGCGAGGCGCTCGTCGACCCGCCTAATGCTCCAACTCCCAAGGTCGTCTGCCGCCGGCCCAAAGTCGTAGTCGCAGACTGGCACTCACTTCAGCGAGCCGCGTGCGCAGGGCGTGAACTGACGGCGCCACAACTCGCCCTCCTTGAAGCGAGCGTGACGGACGTGCGCTATATGCTGACTTCGTGGTGTAAAATGCAGCATTTTCCAGTGGTCAAGCTCGTGCTGCCGTATTGCATGGACGACGCCAATCCCATTGACAACGTCAAATTTCTCGTCGACTGGTGCCTCGAGTGCTCGCAAGACGCCAACAGAGCCACGCTGCTGTTGTTCAAGGCCGAGATGGTGCGCCAAGCGACGACCGGCAACATCCTCCTCAGCAACACGGACGCTGGCGTCAACGTCGAGACGCTGGCAGCGACGCTGCTTGCGCTCGGGGCGACCATTTATCCAACGCCTGGCGGGCAAACGTTCGAGCAAACGCTCGACAAGCCGGCGCTCGTCGACTGGGGTCTCACGGCGCTGTTTGTGCATTTCTGGACGGTTGATCCCGTCTACCACGTCGAGGCGCTCGTGCGGTGGGCCGACCAGATCGCCAACTACGAGATGAAGACGCGCCTCCAGCGCCTTCTCAAGACCAAAATGAAGCGTCTCGGGCACGCACTCACCCTTGTGCGGGCTGTTGAAGATTTGAGGAGCACCAAGAGCGACTACTAGTCGACGAAGAAGACGTTTCAAAATGGAGATATCATTGTCTGTCGCCTGGGAGTTATCGAGTCTGCGCTTTGCTGACAACTGTCGCATCTTGGCAATCAGCGCGTCTTTCTACGAGCATAAATGAACACACGAGTCTTTGTTGATTCTTTGGCCGACACGCCGCAAAAGCGAGCTCCTTGCGCGACGATACAGTAAGGCTGCAAGTACGACCTGGTACAGTTGGACCGCTGCGGCGATACCCCAGACATCGTGGCATCCCATGTGCAATGCTCAAGGCGTGTGCATGATGCAGATGAAGCCCAGCGCAGCGTCTCGAAGCCTCGCTAACCTTTCAACGAGGATATTGCACATGCGCAGGGTGCTCGGTTGAAGGCAGCGTTGAAGATGTGACCCGGTTACGGCAAGGGTCCATGGTTACGGTTAGAAAAACCGTCCTTTTATGCAACGGTTGGATCCCAGACCGCGCGATGCCATTGG